>NC_135510.1:82500-305000 GCF_051989575.1 Stigmatopora nigra | reverse complement strand
TATGGACACTGACACCTGTGTTCCAGCAGCTTCTAATTCTTGGCAGATCTGATTTTTGGTGATTCTCGGTTTAATATTCACCTTCCTGACCAATTTTCTCTCTGGAGCAGGTAATATCTTGCATTCTATTCCTTCTTTGAAATGGCTCCAAGTGACATTCCTGACTTGTTCAAGTCAAGGATTCGCTTTTTCAGGTCCATGCTGAGCTCCTTTGACTTTCCCATTGCAGCGTTTGTGGGCGTTTGCATCCAATGAGCCCTATTTAAATGGCCTCAGAGAAGTCACCAGCTGTAGTCACTCATAATCACTCACAAGAAGTTAAGAGGCCATGCAATGAAGCTCATTTCACTGACAACTTTCTAAGTCACAAAAATTGCTAATTTTTGTTGCTGTATGTATATTTTTGACCCAGCAGATTTGATCCCCTTTTCTGTTAACCCATAATAATGTGATAAAATAACCAAACTTCATGAATGTTTTTGTGACAAAGAAGTATCTGTTCCAATCACTCTATCAGAGAAAAAACTGAGTTGTAGAAATAACTGGAAACTTGTGTTGTTCACAAGTGTATTTAATCTTTTGACCACAACTGTATGTATGTTTCAGGGGATGTTTGATTTAGTTTTTCCTATCTTAGGACAATTGAAGCTTTTTGTAATCTAAATATTTCGTAAGTAGAAGCTAAACCTGCACACGGTTCTGGTCGTCTCAGAAGCAAAAACCTGGGCATGGTAGGAGTTCGGTAACACACACCCATACCTAGAGGCAATTTAGAGCGTCCATTCAGCCTACCATGCATGTTTTTGGAATGTGGGAGGAAACTGGAGTACCTGGAGAAATCCTACACAGGCCCAGGGAGAACATGCAAACTCCACACAGGTGGAACCCAGGACCCCAGAGCTGTGAGGCCGACATGCTAACCACTCACTTCACTGGGTATAACGGTATAATGTATGAGGGGGGAAAAGAGAATCAGGTTATGTACCTGAATTTTTGGCCAAAGCTTCCTTGATGGTGATGAAATTCTTTAGGGATTTTGACATCTTGCATCCTGAAATTGTTAGGTGGCCAGTGTGCAAGAAATAGTGAACCCAGTGATCATTCTCAAAATAAGCCTAGAAAATACAAATGCAAAAAATAGATTCCTTTAATTTGACAGATACTTGGTACACGGTGTATCAGTTCCTTGAACAACCAGCTAACTCAGTTTTACCAATAGATACAAAGTTTTGACGTTCTACCTCTGACTGAGCGAGCTCATTGTCGTGGTGAGGGAATTTCAGATCAACCCCCCCACCGTGAATGTCCATAGACTTGCCCAAGATAGAGCCAGCCATAGCTGAACATTCAATATGCCATCCAGGCCTTCCCTATTCAAACATATAAAATAATGTATTGTCTTCAAACTTTAAACAATTGGATTTTAAGGTGCTCATTCAGAAAGCCGAAAAGGAAACAACTCCCATCTTACCTTTCCCCATGGAGAGTCCCATGAAGGCTCTCCAGGTTTGGATGCTTTCCACAAGGCAAAATCATTGGGAGATATTTTCTCATTTAATTGGTCAGCAGAAATGCTCAGGTCACCTGTAAACAGAAAAATAATTAAAAAACTAAATAAATAAAGACGCTTAAGATTATCGCGCTTAAATCTATGACAATGGCCATTTTCAGATTGACCATGTTGTCGCAGAAATATGTAAACAACCTATAATACATTATTTTCGTAACAATGCGCTCCCAAACACGGCATCCTGTACCTTCTCCTTCTTGTAAAGCCTTCTGATCTCCTACAGCTTCTGGCACAAGTTTGGCATAGGAGTGGTGTTGACTGCCATCGAATTTTGCAGTGTTAAAGTAAACAGAGCCATTTGATTCATACCTGAAAATATAATTTGATTGATTGCAATTTACAATGAAATAATCACAGTTGGGAGTTACAACCAGAAATATTGACATGAAATTGTTTACCCATAGCGATTTGAGAGAATCTTCTTTACAAACTCCACAATCTCTGGCACGTATTCACTGACACGAGTCAGGACATCAGGAGGAAGCACCTGGTGAATAGAAAATAATTGAAATGAGTAATGGAAAATTACACAAATGCTGTAAATTCGCTGTATATACAGTAAGTTATTCATATTGTAAATAATACATTTTCATGGCAAGGTTTATTTTATGTATAAGGCATAGCGTTTTCCATTTTTCTAAGGCTGACTGGACATTATATATATATATATATATATATATATATATATATATATATATATATATATATATATATATATATATATATATATATATATATATATATATATATATATATATATATATATATATATATATATATACCTATATATAGATATATATATATATATATATATATATATATATATATATATATATATATATATATATATATATATATATATATACATATTCACTATACAATTTTAACACTCCATTTTACATATAAACAATATACTGTTGGTCACAGACTATTTGATCCATTCATGCACAAATCTCGGGACAGTTTGCAGAATTCACTCACTCATCTGTGACTTACATTTAAGGCTGCCATGTCTTTATGGTACTCTCCTTCCCAAAATGTAGGTAGAGTTGAGAAAATAGAGTTGTCTGTGACTTTACTTCCAAACTGATCATCTAGCCAGTCAGACAACATGTCCTTGGAATTTTCCAGTAGTGCCTATGGAAGAAGAAAGATTTCTTTCTGGATTTTCATGTCCAAACCACTTACCAAAATGTAAGTTCATGTGTAGCAAAAAGTATATCCAATAAATGATGCTATTGATAAAGGCAAAAAGTAATCTATAATACGGTCATTTTGAGTGTACAGGACACTGCTGAGGACCTTTTACGGCACTGTGGTGTATTATGAGGAGGTCTGTTGGGAATGTGGGAACAAGAAGAGGGACAGGAACAGGCTGAATAAGCTGGTCAGCACACCCAGCTATGTTCTGGATTGTCCTTTGGACTTTGTGGAGGAAGTGGGAGAGAGGAAGTTGCTGACCAGGATGATGTCCATCATGGACAGCACTTCCCACCCCATGCATGAGTTTGTGGAGTCCATCCAAAGCTCTTTCCGCAATAGACTGCTGCACCCTCATTGCAGGAAAGAGCGCTTCCAGAGATCCTTCCCACATCAGCTGTCAGGCTCTTTAACAAAAGAATTGGCTGAATATGTGTATGTACACGTACGTACACAAACGTACACGTACGTACATGTAGGTACATGTACGTACATGTACATGCATGTACGTACATGTACATGCATGTACATGTATGTATAATTATGTATGTATATGTATGTATATGTATGTATATGTATGTATATGTATGTATATGTATGTATATGTATGTATATGTATGTATATGTATGTATATGTATATATATATATATATATATGTATATATATATATATATATATATATATATATATATATATATATATATATATATATATATATATATATATATATATATATATATATATATATATATATATATATATATATATATATATATATATATATATATATATATATATATATATATATATATATATATATATATATATATATATATATATATATATATATATATATATATATATACATACTACCTATTTATTTATAAAATGTCTTTTATTTTGTCTGTATTCTCACCCTTTTGCTACTGTGACAATTGAATTTCCCGATTACGGGATGAATAAAGTTATCTAATCTAATTAAATATAAAATAAATATGTAAAAGAAAATTGGTACAGTAATCCCTTGATTATCGTGGTTAATGTAGACCAGACGTGGGCACGATAATCAAAAAAAAGTCACCCCCTTTTTTTTTATTTCAGTGCTGAGTTCTAATACCAAGCGGAGGACAGGGGAGTGGCTTCCACTTGCAAGTTTCAAGGTGGCTTTCACATTTTTAGAAACATACAAAAAAATAAAAATACAAAAATTTGCCTAGAGAAAAATCCACGATTTATTAAAACTGCGAAAGTTGAAGCCGCGATATCCGAGGGATTACTGTAACTTGTTTTAAGGTTTGAAAGTCTTACTTGGCCTAGAGGTTTAACCACATCATCTGTAGCATTACTCCCCAACGCCGCCTGCAAAGGCTGCAGAGTGGCTGTGACGGCGGCATCAAGCTTTTCAAGCATCTGTTTCTTATCTGGGTCAGTAGTTGAGTTCAACCGGGCCTGAAAGGACTGATGATCACAAGTAAGCAATTTCAAATAATGTAACCACTTCGAGCCCTGCGATCGGCTGGCCATCAATTCCGGGTGTCCCCTGCCTCTGGACCAAAGTCAACTGGAATAGGCTCCAGCAATCCCCACGACCCTAATGAGGATAAAGTGGTCCAGAAAATGAAGGAAGGAATGGATTCCACCACTACACACCAATTTTAAATTGCTTCAACTATTCTTTCAGTTTGGTTGGCACTTATTTCACTTATTTGGATATACAAACCTAAAGCTAATAATAGTAGATGAAGGACAGTTGCTTGTTTACACTATCAAGGTACCAAAAGAGCTTCCTAGAAGCTTATACTTACCCATTTTAACACATTCATGCAACAATAGGTCGATGCTATTGTGCAAGACACTGCCTGGCCCAATAGGAAAAAAATTGTCTTGCCAAAATACACTTAAACAGTGTACAGTTGTACACAACATTCGAAATGCTGTCCCTCCAATCACTGGACAGCCTCTTCCAACTGCACCAAAGACACCCTAAACATTCTTTCATTCATTTTATGAACTGCATTATTCTCATTAGGGTTGCGGGGGTGCTGGATTCTATCCCAGCTGACTTCAAAACAGAGGCAGAGGACACCCTGTATCAGTGACCAGCCAATCGCAGGGCACAAGCAGACGGACAACCATTCACACTCACACTCATATCTCGGGGCAATTTGGAGTGTCCAATCAGCCTACCATGCGTGTTCTTAGAATTTGAAAGGAAACCAGAGTACCCAGGGAAATCCCACACAGGCCAATAGAGAACAAGCAAACTCCACACAGGTGGACCTACCTGGATTTGAACCCAGGACCCCAGAGCTGTGAGGCCGACGTGCTAACCACTCGTGCCGCCGGGCCGCCTCACACTAAACTGATTTTCATATTTTTGTAGTGCCTTACCACTCGAGCAGTCAGCACATCCTTCAGGATTTGAGCAGGTACAGGTTGTTTTTCCTCATACTGGTTCAGTAGATAGTTCTGACGTGCCCTTTTAATAATCTGAAAATCAAAAAGATAGATATTCATTTATTTTTCTTGAACTACTTGATGGATTCAAGTGAAAAAAATAAACTGGATCCCTATGTCATTTCAAACATTGCTGACACTATATTTTTGGGAGTGGGCGGGGGTATTTTTTGGTGAGGTGATATTCGATGTGTTTAATTCAGTTGAGGTAAGTTTACCAATTTTCATTACTTTCATTTTGGACATAAATAAGAACGTTTTCAGTGTGATTATTTTCCTAACTCGAACATGCAATTCCTGGAGAAATACTCTGTACTAGATACTTTGCTCTCCCATGGTTCCCGACCGAGTACCCACATATACATAGCTCGTGGATGTCTTTTCCACCATCTATAACCTGTTACTGACACAGGCCACGATCCCAGTATGCATCAAATCGGAAAAGAATTCTGTGGGAGACTCTCAGTTTCTGTGCTCAAAACCTCTTTTCTGAGTTTTGCAATTATTTCCACATAACCATTTATGGATTCCAATCATGTGATCCTTTTTAGGCGAAAATTCTGAGAGTTAAAGAAGTGTCTGGTAGCATATTCATTTGAATTCCATATTTGGAAATGCATACTACATTATGTACTTCTTAGGTGCTAGTTACTGTAATATTTATTTCACTTGATTCGAATTTGCTAGAACAGGGGTGGCGAACCAGTTAGACACAAAGAGCCTAGTATTTTTTACTTTGGGAGTCAAAGAGCCACAACTTACGTCAGAAGCAGCATAAAAAAATCCAATGTGCCAAATAATTTTTAAAATTGAATTTATTATTTGTTTTTAATGGGCGCAGATGGATTTTATTGTGTTTTAAAAGAGAATACAAATAAGAAAAACATAAAACAAGGTAGTAGGTATGAGTGTGAATGGTTGTCCACCCATTCAGGGTGTACCCCGCCTCTGGCCCAAAGACAACTAGGATGGGCTCCAACACCCCCAGACCCTAGTGAGGATAAAGCGTTTCAGAAACTGAATGAATGGACCGAGGCAAACATAAATACAGTATATACAAAATAATTTTGGCCAGGTGCCGCATGCCATGTGTTCGCCACACCTGTACTAGGACCATCAACATGCTAAAAATCACAAACTGGAAAGTCACAAATTCTGGCTTCCTACTTTGTCATCTATGTCTGTGATGTTCATGCAGTAAAAGACATCATACTTGAAGTAATTCTGCAGTACCCTTCGCAGAATATCAAAAGAGATGTATGATCTAGAAAGGCATTAAAATAGAGAAACTCAATATTAAGGAAGGGGATTTTGTATACTTTTTATATACTTGCAGTTTAGGATTTAGGATTTACCTGGCATGCCCCATGTGAGAGGCATCATACACTGTTGGTCCGCAGCTGTACCATGTCACCTTGTTTCCATTTTGAGGTACAAATACCTCCTAAAACATATCAATTGAAAGAGGTTAGTTGTTCATGACGATTACACAATACGGCTGGAAGTTCTCCTTTAAAAATTGCTGGGAGACAGCAGAATTCATTCTTTCATCAACTACAGCAAGTCATTATGGTCCTGAGGAGGCAAAGCAGCCCCAGACCATTACACTGCCACCACCATGCCTTACTGTTGGTATAGTGTTCTTTTGATGGAATGTGAAGGGGGAATGTGCAGACATATGAAAGTTCAGTTCAAGAACATACAGGAACGCGGTGTGCAAAACTTTCCGCAGCTTGCATCATTATCAGCCAAATTACAGAAAACCATCACGTCAACGGTTGCGGGGCTGAGTCATCGTGAAGCTACATCATCAATCATCCTCCCCAATATAAAGGTTCTGTCTTCCAATACTCTGAACCCTCAATGAGAAAGAAGCCATTGTTTGCATTGACGGACACATAACACTATGTTTATTGAATTTGACGAGTTGTTGTCACATTTCTGCCCGTTTTCGTTATTTACCTATTGGACTATTTGAACAAACACGCGAGTTAACCATCAACGGACTTTCACTTAACAAATGCTGTGCCATTTTTTTGCCAAATGTAACCGGCGCACACCTTCCAATAAGTTAAACTTTTGACTCATCAGTCCACAGAATGTTCTTCCAAAAGAGTGGAGGATCATCAAGATGTTTTTTGGCAAACGTAAGACGAGCATTTATATTCTTTTTGGACAACAATGAATGGCAGCTTTTGACAGTGTTTTTCTTATAGTAGAGTCATGAACATTGACATTAACTAATGCCAGCAAGGCCTGCAGTTCTTTCGATGTTTTTCTAGTTTCTTTTGAGACTCCTGGATGAGTTGTCGTCGGACTCTTAGAGTAATTTTAGCTGGCCGAACACTCCGGGGAAGTTTTGCCACTGTTCTCAGTTCTCTCCATTTGTGGATAATGGCTATGACAGTTGTTCCCTGGAGCCTTAAAGCATTGGAAATGGCTTTGTAAACTTTTCCAGACTGAGAGATGTCCCTCACTTTTTTTGCATTTCATCTTAAATTTCTTTGGAGCGTGGCATGATGCTCTGATCTTGTATTTCACTTCACTTTGTCTGACACATTCTCTTTAAGTTCTTGATTCAACACATGTGGTGGTAATCAGGTGAGGGGGTGGCAATCAGATGAGGGGGTGGCCTGTGAAATTGAACTCAGGTTTCCTACAATTGGGATTCGTCACAGTTATTTTGTGATATAACAAAGGAGACAATCACTTTGTCAGAGAGGGCCACACACATTTGTAATTTTTCTGCATTTAGAAACTGCATTTTTTATTTCGTTGGGTTGTCTCTGTGTTATACGAAAATTGATTAGATGATCTGGTGTGGTGATAAAAACGCCAAAAACATCGAAATCAAGAAGGGGGTAAATACTTTTTCATAGCACTGTATAAGGCGCACCGGATTATAAAACACAGTAGTACTGTTATCCCTCACCACTTCTCAGCTTCAACATGTGTGGCTCGAGGCTATAAAATATACAAATCAAATCAATCCAAATAAAAAATGTTCCCAAAAATGTCAAAATTCACGCTGAAACTCTGAGCCGAATAATAAAGAAGGCCTAGCAAATGATGTATAGCCCTGCACAATCCAAGGGATCCAAAGAGTGTGAACTTGAGTATGTGTATTTTTGTATAGATATGAAAACATTTAGTATGGTAGAAATAATAGGGGTGATCCTACTTCATGATTTTCTGATTATTGGGGTCATGTCTGGTCTACATTATTCGTGAAATTCAAGGAAATACTGTAGCAGTCAGTGGTGGTTGTAGTGGTAGGGAAATGTTTTATATTTTCACTAGATGGAACTGTGGTAGTCGTAGTAGTAGTACTAATAATCGGATATAGGCATTATCATTATCATTGACTCGACAAAAGCCTAATTGTCATCATACCCAGAAACTGCGTATGACGAAATTGGTAGTGCTTCTCCTTAAGTACTAGTGATAATGGTAGTAGTAGTAGTAGTAGTACTAGTACTAGTGGTAATGGTAGTAGGAGTAGTACTAGTGGTAATGGTAGTAGGAGTAGTACTAGTGGTAATGGTAGTAGTACTAGTACTAGTGGTAATGGTAGTAGTACTAGTGGTAATGGTAGTAGTAGTACCCTATCTGTACCCTCCACGAAATCTGTCTAATTTTAGTTCTATAAAACACATTTTATTACCATTAAACCATTAGTTATGTGTTAATTTATTAAAAGATGGCGAATTAGAAGAAATACAACATTGTTCCCAATACAATATTCTGTTTTTGGTGTTTTTTCAGAGGGTTGGAACGAATTAATTTGTTTTTAGCTCAATTCAATGGTAAACGTTCGTTCGTGTTACGAGAAGATCGACAAAAAAGCTCAGTCCCAGAACGAATTAAGCTTGCATGTAGAGCTACACTGTATATCTAGAGTGTCAAATAGCTATTCAAATTTGCATACACATATAAGGGGTTAATAAAAACATCTCTAAAAATAGCTTCTTTCATATAAAAGACTGACCATCAGATTTTTTTCAAACTGTGAATGTGCAAGCTCACCCCGTTTTTAAATTTGATATTCATGTGGGAAAATACCATAAATATAAAAGTTTTAATGCACTTCAATATTAGAAAATACTATTGTTTTTTTAAACTAAGAGAATGAACAAGACTTTTTGAAACATCTTCCACACCTTATCTCTCGTGAGACTGTTGTAGAGTCGAAGTTTGGGAACATCTGTTCCAGACGGTGGAGACCAAGGAGGTTGCACCCTCTTTCCTTTCTCTGAAGTCATAAAATCAAAAATTATTAAACAGGAGAAACATTTATTTCACTTTTGTAAAGTCAGTGTATGTAAAAACGTATTTTGAACAACTATACATCATTCCTCGAGCCACTTTTTTAAAACAAGGTCCCTTGTTGTCCCTCCTTGTTTAGATCAAGACAACCCTGTAATCCTGTATATCTACATCGACATCTACATCTATATATCTATATCTCTCTCTGCCTCTCTCTGTCTCTCTCTTTTGTTAGCACACATACATATACATACATACATATATATATATATGTATATATATATGTATGTATATGTATATGTATATGTATATGTATATGTATATATATGTATATGTATATGTATATGTATATATATATATATATATATATATATATATATATATATATATATATATATATATATATATATATATATATATATATATATATATATATATATATATATATATATATATATATATATATATATATATATATATATATATATATATATATATATATATATATATATATATATATATATATATATATATATATATATATATATATATATATATATATATATATATATATATATATATATATATATATATATATATATATATATATATATATATATATATATATATATATATATATATATATATATATATATATATATATATATATATATATATATATATATATATATATATATATATATATATATATATATATATATATATATATATATATATATATATATATATATATATATATATATATATATATATATATATATATATATATATATATATATATATATATATATATATATATATATATATATATATATATATATATAATATCCAGTCAGCCTATATATAAAAATATAAAGGATATGTGCTAACAAAATAAGCCACAAAGAAATGCACTTCTGTTGGTAGCTGATTTCATTTGAGATATGTGACTTTATATATTGACCAGTCAAATGCATCGTTTTAAAGTGATAACAACTGAAGAAGCATGTCCTGCTGTTCCACTGGCATTGCAGAATTTAAAAGAGACTTCCTTTGTCCCTTTGGGCAGCATTTGACAGAGTAGGTCAATTAGGAATAGAGACACTCATGAACGTTTTGAATTTTTGAATGACAACTGACTGAAGTGAAACACTTCAGATATGCATTAGGTGTGTCCTTCCATGCAAAATGGCATTTGTCCTACCTGAAGAGATCACATTCTAACTGGTTTCACAAATGCTTTAGGTCTAGCCGTCTACTCACTGCTGTTGTCTGAGCTCAGGTACTGCTGCAGTGGTGCTATGTGTCTATATCAGCGCAGAATGTGGAAATGTTGAGGGTCCGGCATGGCCGGTCTACTTGCCTTAAGACATTTAGCCGACTGACGTCTGGCCAAGGGCCAACTCGCCAAGGGGGCTTTTGGCCGAACGTAGAATTAGCCGAACGACTAATTAGCTGACCGACTAGCCCCCGGTCACCATGTGCCATATATATATACACATATATACATATATACATATACACATATATGTATGCATATACTCATATACATATACATATACATATACACATATACATATACACATATACATATACACATATACATATACACATACATATACACATATACATATACACATATACATATACACATACATATACACATATATACATACATATATACATTTACACTCATATATTCATACATACATTCACATTCTCATACACACACACACACATATATACACACACGGGTATACACGCGGGTATACACACACAAACACACACCCCCCCACACACACACACACACAAACACCCCCCCCCCACACACACACAAACACCCCCCCCCACACACACACAAACACACACACCCCCACACACACACAAACACACACAAAAAAAACACACACGAACACAAACGCACGCATACACAGACGCACGCACACAAACACACATATACACACATATACCCACACATATACACACAAACAAACAAACAAACACCCACCCACACCCACCCACCCACACACACCCACACACACCCACCCACACACACACACACACACACACGCACCCCCACCCACCCGCGCGCGCACGCACGCACGCACGCACGCACGCACGCACACACACACACGCACCCCCACCCACCCGCGCGCGCACGCACGCACACACACACACACACACACACACACACACACACACACACACACGTGTGTGTATAAATTAATTATTGTATTGTAAATATTGTTATTAAATGGCTCATGAAGTGATTAAAATGTCTGACTTCGTAACATAAAAACAACATATTTATTTAATATGAGCACTGTGGTCCAGTATGAAATGAATTTAGCCTATCTGTCAAAACTGTACAATCAAACTCATTGGGTACAAAGCCTGATCAAGTACGTTTCCTAATGAAACGTTTTGTTGCTGCATGAGAGCTTCCGTGGGTGAGAAATAGCAGTGGATTTAATATGAAATATAAAACCCTTCCCACACATATTAAAATACTGCCTATTTTGCACACTAATAATGAAACCGAAGTTTCTTGAGGTGGGTGGATCCCCCCATGGCCAATAATGAAGAGCGAAAGTCAAAATGAAACTGAAAGAAGTGAGATGATTTTTCTTTTAAATAAGAAACTTTTTTTAAATGACCAAATTAAGTTCATCCGGTGACATGTTATTCAATTTACTAAACCCAGAGAAAAGAGGCCGAGAGAAAATACTAGTGTATCACCAAATGTAAGAATATGAAATTGTGAGTTTGGAAACTCATTTCAATATGACGGCTTAAAATGACATCATAATCTTACACCCCGTTGTTTAAACAGTGGATTATTGGAGCAAATAGTTCTCAAGCCCAATATTTATTGCTCTAAAAATATAAACAATATAAAAAATATAAAATATAAACAACTCGAACATTTCCACCCCAAACTGGACAAAAAAATGAGTCATAAAATGAAATGCCATAAACAGGTGCGAAACACTACTCGAGTGGCAGTAAAATTAAAGAGCGAAAAATTATATAAGTATGAATAGATACCTTGCTCCCTAGTGGCTGCCATCGTTCAATTGCACTAGTGGATGCTGATGAAACACTAACGTGTTCGAAAGGAGAGAGAGCGCTCTTTTTATTCTCATGGGCGGAACCATTTCTTGTCGAAAAACACGCGAGTCGGAACTATAATTGGGGTGTACCATAGTTACAGGAACCCCGGGTTTATTATTATCAGGCGAATTGTGGTTTGTTTACTCGCGGCTTAGTAACTCAAAACCATTACCGATACCTGCATTTCCAACAACATTTAAATGTAAATTGTCTAAAATGTCTCGTTTCAAAGAGCACATTGAAAAAGTGACGAAGCTTTATGAGCGGTACACGGAGTATGTAAGAACAAACCCAACTGCGTCAGCTAAGGTGGAGACCGCTGTCCGAACCATCTCATATCTGATAGCAGGTATGTGAGTGAAATAATGGAAACAATACTGCATTATAAAAATAAATAAATACAAAAATCATGATAATTGCAATTAACTCGAGGAAAACATCATCACAGATTCTCTTTTTGGCAGGAAGATATTCGGACTCCCATGAAATCTCTGAACTAGGTAAGAAAGACGATAATAAATACCCTCGATTATTGCGTCTTCACTTATCGCGAATACACTACTGCGCAATTTCCCCCCCACTATTAATTTTTTTTTTTTAAATTTCATAAAAATTTGAAAATCCACGCTGAAACTCAAGTGGAAACCAATCTATCTTCAGTTTGCTACTAGGACTCAGCACTGAAGAAAAAAAAGTTTTTTAAGTTCATAAAAATGTGAAAATCCACGCTAAAACTATTAGCTGAAGCCACTCCGCCGTTTTGCGTTTGCGTCCTTATTGCGGCCATGTCTGGTGTACATTAACCGTGATATTCAAGGGATATAGACATTTTATACCGGGTTGCTTTTCCAAAATCCAAGGAGGCCGAGGCCTAACAACTTTTTGAAATCTAAGTTAGGATAAGGATGAGAATTGTTTTCAGAATTGTTGATAGCAAGTCATAAGTCTTTGCATTCACTTTGCAATTGACGATGAAAGATGTCCAGTCATGTGGCTTTTAGAAAATGAATTAACATTCTTTAATGGGTTTATCACTGTATGTGAAGGCACCAATTACAAGCATTACATACTTTCAATTTCATATTTCTTTGCAACCATTTCACATGACTTTGCCCATTTTTTTAAATATAAGATATCAAAAAAATAATTTAATTATATTTTTCCGTGAAACCGCTTCCGATAAACATATTTAAAACGAGGAGCCAAAACATATCTATTAAGTTTCAAAGTGCATCAGTATTGTCATTGAGCAAGAATGAAAATGAAAACAAAGCATTGAGAATGATGCAATGTTGCAAAATATATGTATGCTAGACATAAAAATATTTTGTAATGTGCCAGAACAATGTTTTGCGTGTGAATTGGTGTCACATTTTAAAATAAATGTGTAACTTATTTAAAAAGAGGAGCCGAAACACATCTATTAAGCTTCAAAGTGCATCAGTATAGTCATTGAGCAAGAATGAAAATGAAAACAAAGCATTGAGAATGATGCAATGTTGCAAAATATATGTATGTTAGACATAAAAATATTTTGTAATGTGCCAGAACAATGTTTTGCGTGTGAATTGGTGTCATATTTTAAAATAAATGTGTAACTTATTTAAAAAGAGGAGCCGAAACACATATCTATTAAGCTTCAAAGTGCATCAGTATAGTCATTGAGCAAGAATGAAAATGAAAACAAAGCATTGATAATGATGCAATGTATATGTAAAATAGACAAAGAAATAAAAACTTTTCTTATTTTTCTCTAACCTTTTCAAGTAGGAGAACTTGCGCAATTGGTGGTTAACTAAATACAAATTTGCCCCACTGTATTCACCACAATGTACTGTAGATACATGTATATTGCCTTTCTAAGCAATTACAAAATTGAGGGACCATCCACCGGGAATATGCAATTCCATAATTTTGTCAAAGGCTGTCGTAAAAATATGAATGCATTACATCATAGTAACTTCCACAGCTGTAATACAAACATTGTAACAAACTCGTTCTTAAAATAAATTTCAAACAAGGTGAACCAGAACATCACATTAAGGTAATATTAAAGGCTGAATCTTAAATTTAATCTCTCTTATTAGATATTGTTGTACTTCAAACCCATTTTTTAGGCATATATTGCACATATTTATAAACTTTTTTTCTCGATTTACATATTTTTGAGACCTCTGCACCCTTCTAGAAAATAAGTGTTGATTTTTCATTCATCTACTTTTTCTTTTTAAAATTACCTGTATTTACTAATGTAAATACGCTCCACAGACTATCCTCACTTTTATCTCTTGGCAAAGGAGGTCCACAATAAACTTTAAGAATAAACTGTTCAAAGGTTCACTGGCAATAAACACCGATTACAGTATTGAGACAAATTGGTTAATGTTCAATGAATTTTATATCTAAAAAATAGTAGAATTTATTCTCGGGACTAATTTAAGGGTTTGAACACTTGGTCAAAAGTTTTGAGACACTTCCTCATCTAACGGAATGTTGAACTGTCTCCACATTTTTTAACTCTTTTGTACAGACACAAAATGCAGTGTGCTTTGTTGTACGTAGTTAATGTGCAAAAATTGCTAAATTCTCCTTCCTGTATATAGACATTCACGAAAGAATTATAAATGGAACAAGTTGCTGGTCTTAAACCAGTATGATTAAACATGAAAGTGAAATCCAGTCAGAACAAAACAGAAACAAATTCATTAAATGATGCAATGGATGTGAGGTGTTTGGTCATGTCTTTAATGTTAAATGTCAATACATTTAGGAAGCAATTGAGACTATGACCAATCATCTTTTATTCGTCCATTTAAAACTTAGTAAAGAGTTTTGTGTAATTGTGCTATAGCAAATTAGGCATTTGTATTGAATTGGATGCTTCCATAGTCATTATACAAGTATAATGAGATAGAAGGCTTTCACCAAGTAGTGCACAAATGACAACAACAAACACACGAATATTTAATCAATAAATAAGAAATAAATAAATAAGTAGTCCAAGTGAGATCAGCAGAAAGGAGCGGTCGTGGGTCGTATAAAAATCCCCCAAAAAGTAAATGTGTTTCCTTAGCCGTAATTTTATTCTGAAAATATTGTCGCGGATGCATTGATTCTCACTTTAGAACCACATTCGCTTCCAAAAAAACTGCTACCTTTTCTGGCTGAAGCTGGCCGGGGCGACGTCGCCGGCATGTGCCGCTGAGTGGCCGGTCGACGCGGTTGTATACGCTACCGGACTGCCGGCTGAGAAATTAAACTTCCACTTCCCTACTCTGTGGCATCTAACCTTTAATTAGCCGTGCACAAAGCTCTATTTTCTGCTTCCAAGTGGCTCCATGCAGTGTTTACATCCTATTGTCATACCAGCTTCATGGCCGTATCTACGGCGTAAATCCATCATAATGCTGGTTCATTTCATCCAGCCGCTACACCTCGGACCTCTTCATTTCCGAGAATGTATTTGTATTTATTTGCATCACAAGGCGGCTCTTTCACGCATATCCTCCTCTTATTTAGTTATTTTTTTCTTCTTAAAATGAGACCAGAAAGTCTTGGGTCTTTTCAGGATAGCACTTGGTTTAACAACACGCATGTCTCCATTTTAAGTGTACGGCAGAGCCCATTAACATTAAAACTGTTCCTACCAGCTGAATTATATACAATAGAATGCCACAGTCTAGATTTATTCATGCCGCAATTGCGTGCTACTCATTTAGCATGTCAAGGAACGTCAATATGTCGGAGGCATTTTCAACAGCGATTTGAAAAGAATATGTAAAAGTCACTCGCAACAAAAGAGAAAATTTGCAGGTTTAAGACCATATACATTCAATAATATCGGAGCAGAGGAAACACACAGCCAGTCGTGATGAGAATTTAAACCACTTCATATGAAGGAGGACGCCAGTGTAGCCAGAGCAGAAAGATAGTCTATCTTCCTGAATGACCGTTTGGAATTCCTGGCGACTCCCTACAAACAACCTGGTTTTATTAGAGACAAGTCATAAAAATGGGAGGCGTTAATACAAATGAAGGAGGTGGAGTGCAAAAGGTGTAGTGCACATTTTAACCAATAGGTGTAAGCTAAATTCTATTCTAGTAACTTTTAATACATCATAGTGAAAAGGGTGCAAGACTAAATATAAGAATACAAATATATTTCACAAAAATGACAAGATGCAATCAAAGCACTGTATAAATGACATTTAGAGCAGCCATTCTCCCTCTATTGTAGATACGTTCTTCGGCGCAGAGAGATGAAGCGCTGTCCTGACCTCCGCCACTTTCATCCGGCTTTTGGTTGCGAGTTTCAGCGTCAATTTAGATGTTTTTATGAAGCTTTTTTTTTTTAAATACCCCTCAAATAAAAATCAGCAAAGAAGTGAATGTGCGAAAGTTGAAGCTGTGATATTCGAGGGAAGACTGTAATATGAAATCTTCCAAAATCCCTCTTCCCCAAAAACTCTATATTTTTGTGTAGCTCAACCCTGAATTGTTGATCTTTTTGGCTTAATGTGCTCAAGTAAAATGGACTATTCCAGTCACATTCGATATTTTGGAGGACTATCTTATAAAATCATCTACTTGTTATATCAATGAGATTTACTGACAGTGTGTTTTTTTCTCAGTCTACTCCGCATCGAATCTGCTTGTGCTCTTCAATGACAGCATCCTGCGCAATAGCTTGAATTGTGCGCTGACTGTGGTGAGGACTGGTAAAAGGATATATGATCAATTAAAACATGATTAAGGACTTATTGCTTAAGTGTAGGTACGAGTGTTTAACGCGTTGGCTTCACAGTTCTGAGACTGGGGGTTCGATCCCAGGTGTGGACCTTCCTGTGTGGCATTTACATGTTCGTCCTGGGCTTTCGTGGGTTTTCTCCAGCTACTCCGGTTACAGAGTAGGCTGGTTAAACACTCTAAATTGCCCCTACGTATGAATATGAGCGGGAATGTTTATCCTTCTCCTTGTGCCCTGCAATTGGCTGGCCACGAATTCAGGGTGTACCCTGGCTGGCGCCTGAAGTAATCTCGGATAGGCTACAACACCCCCCGTGACCCCTGTGAAGATAAATGGCACAGAAAATGTATTAATGGTTAAGTTTAATTGGGTAGATATTTGCAGATGAAGAAAATACTTTTGTTGGTTGCTCAGTCACACGAGACACATTTCTCCTTCTCTGGGGGGGTAGACTTTTTGGGGGTTAATTCAACACCATCACCAATCATAAAGGGGATCTCTGTTACACAAAAAAAGCTGTGTTTGTAAAAAAATAACGTTTATTTATTAAATACTGTTCACAATAGAGCTTCTGAATAAAATATCTTATTTGCTTTTGTAATACATACAAAGTCAAAGATATTTTATAAGCACTCTACAATTTAACATCTGCATGGTCAAATACAGTCACACCTCAACATACGAGTGCCTTGACATACGAGGCATTTAAGATACAAGTAAAATTGTGTGAGGCTGCTTAGGGCATATCTCGCCGCATCTCCCTCGTGCAAAGATCTCTACGAGCACTGAGCGGAGTGTTGCATTTTCTTCATGTTTTTTTGCATTAGTCAGTGCAGAATTAAGGGAAACAATGGATTTTAAGCAAGCCGGCGCAATGAATGGTAGTGCGAAGAAAAGGCGTATGATGACAATCGATATTAAGCACTAACTTAACTAATCGAAAAACATGACTAGTGCACGTGTTACTAAGCTGGCTTACCTATACCTATGGAGAAGCAGGAAGTTCGCTTCGAAGATGCATTGACCTTTTTGCCTTGGTTATTGCAAAAGGTTTAAATTTAGTGTAACGTAAGATTAAAACTTTTTTTTTAATTGTGTGTATGTAGGAATCTTACTTAATTTATAAGTTAAAATTAAAGTTTATGTTACGTTACGAGCTCATTCGTCAAGTCTCTCCCATCCCTGAACTCCCCGCCTTGTTGAATAATGCCTCATTTTACTATTAAACATCATAACCACTCGTTATTTGTTACACTAATAGTAGATGGTGAATTATAACCAATAAAAATGTTTTTTGATTGTAATATCCTGTTTTATGGTGTTTTATTCAGAGGGTGGGAACTAATTAATTTGTATTTAGTTCATTTCTCTGAGAAACGTTGATTTGAGATACGAGTAAATTGACATACGAGCTCAGTCCCGGAATGCATCAAGCTCATATCTCAAATTATGACTGTAGTGTTTGTCCTTCATTCTTTTGTCCAGTCCATCTCACAACAGAGAATTCTCACCTGGCTCTCTGTGTTGGAGTATGTGGAGGTCTTCTTGGAGATGGGCACCCAAAAGGTGTGTGGCGAAGTTGGTTGCTGGTTGGTCATCACCCTCATTCAAATTTTTAAGTAAGTGCCTTTAAAAGGATTGGAATCTCCAGTCATTTTTAGGTGTAAGTTTGAACTTTTAGTAAATCACATCACATTGTCTTCAACTTATTTGACATAGTTTTTCTCTTGCTTTATCAACAAAGGGCAGTTTTGCGCCTTGTGCTCCTTTTGTGGTTCAAATCAGGCATCCAGACTTCACCTCCCATCATTCCCCTTGACAGAAGTGCAGGAAAAGGTGACAAAGTTCAGTGATGTATATACCCTGCTTCTTATCTGATGTTTCTAGTTTGTGCATGGCATTTGGACTACATGTGATCATATCTATAATTGACATCCTAAACATACATTTCACCAACCAAATTGAGCTTCTTCTGTTCATTTCCTGTCAAGGATAGATGACAGTAATGTGGTGCGGGAAGAGGACGCTTACTTTGTGGGTCAGAGGTCAGGACGTATCATCAGATCACTCGGCCATGGTAAGCATCATTGGCACGCCAGAGGTTCGTGACCGGCCGTTTGGTCGCTGGTCTTTTGGTCCCCTTTAGGGTTTGGGGTTGGGTTGAATATGTAAGTACATTTGACAACCATAACCCTAACCTTAACGGCGACCAAAAGACCAGCGACCAAACGTCCGAACACCCAGAGGTTTGGGTAATGTTTGAAACGTTTTCATGAATGGAAGAATTAGTATTTTTATTGTTTCAGGCTACGAAGGGCCACCACTGGCAGTATGTGTCATGATTCTAGTGTTATATTAAAACACATACTAGGCCTGTGCGATTTTGAGAATACCAAGTTCAATGTTGGTTTACAAGTGGCTTATTTGCATTCCCTGGTGAGGTAAACTGTAAAACACAACAAAGAAAATTATACATATTGTGCACCAAATGAACAAAATGAATTAAACATTTTAAAAAGGAAAGGGGGGGAGACATAGATCGAGTACAGCAAGGTGTTGAAATACTTTATACGGTCATGTTGAAATACTTTGTTAGTTTTTATCAAACTGAGAGAACTTGCAATACAGCTAGGTGTTGAAATATCCAAATTATCAATAAGAGCACTCATTTAGGTGTTGAAATATCCAAATTATCAATAAGAGCACTCATTTAACACATCAGCTGCCATTGACGGCGGTAGACGTCCGATGAACCTTCATTTCCTCAATTTCAAACTGTGAGAACTTGCAATACAGCAAGGTTTTGAAACACTTTATATGGTCATTTTTATCAAATAAATAAAAGTCTTAGTATACTTTTAGCCCGGAATTGTGAAATTAAAATAAAAGGCAATAAGTAAAATTATTGTATTAAAAAGAAGACAAAGCAAATTCACAGATGGTGTTTTTTATTAAAACAATAATAATAATTAGGATAAAGCGGTTCAAAAAATGAGATGAGATGAGAGTTGTTTGAAACTGCAGGGCAACCGAGTGGTAAGCGTGCCGCCCACACAGTTCTGGGGATCAGGTTTCGATCCTAGGTAGGTCCTCACTGTGTGTAATTTACATGTTCTTCCTGGCTTAGGTGTTTTCACCAGGTAATCCTTGTTTTCTCCCAAATCCAAAAAACATGCAGGCTCGTCTGGTTGAACACTCTAAATTGCCCCTATGTTCGAGTGTGAGCGTGAATGGTTGTCTGTTTCCTTGTGCCCTGTGATTGGCTGACCCCCGATTCAGGTTGTGCCCCACGTCAATGAGTATTGCACCAACATTGTCAAATATCTTGCTTATTTACATGACAAAATATTGAGAAACAGCACATTGGCTAATTTTCCACTTGTGATGTGACAGAACCCTATGGGCTGCCTCAGCATCAGCGGGCAGGCAGTGAGAAAAGCAGTAGTCGGAGCATGAAGGAAGAGAAACTCTACAACAAACCAACCGCCTTGAGGCTACATCAGACCATCGCTGAGACTGTGTACATCAGTCGACCTCTCGTACATTGTATCCTTCCACATTGCCTGACCTCTGTGATAGACAAATATACAGTCGGACCTCTATTTACCAAATGAATTAGTTACAGAACTTTTTTCGTTAGTTGAAAATTTTGTAAATTCTCTAATTCGTTCCACAGCTCCCCTTTTACCCTAGAATGGTGACCCTCCATTTCAGGGGTTACCTTTCACGCTTTTGAAATAAAGGGTTACCGGGGGGAAAAAATGGATACCATATTTTGCCGTTTAATATACGGGTATATTAAATGATTTTTGCTTTTTTGAGCCTCCCGTTTGTGCGCCATTTAATATACCCTTGCTCTTTAATATATATTAAACGGCAACTCCGCTTTTTTGGCAAGATTTGTATGGTGTTCATGGGGGCATAATTATAGATACATACTTAGGTTCATTAAAATTCCAATTCAGACTTTATTCAGCAGTAATTAGTTTTAACCTGAGCAGTAAGTAGTCTTGGTCTGTAAAACGTTGATGCTCCCCATCACGGCATAAAGAGTGCATAGTGGACCGTACCTTCACATTTGTGCGCCATTTAATATACCCCTGCCATTTAATATGCCCGGGTATAATAAATGGGGTGTATATTAAACAGCAAAATATGATAGCCTTCATTGTACCGTCTTGTTTAGGACCCATTTTCCCCCGGTAACCATGGTAACCCTCTATTTCAGAAGCATGAAAGGTGACCCCTGAAATAGAGGGTTTCTAGGGTTCAAATTGGTCAAAGTGTCCCAATTTTGGTTGAAAGATGGAGCGAGTGGTTACCGCGGCGGCCTCTACATCAACTCTGCTTTCAGATGTTACAGATAAAAGTTGAGTTTTCACACTTGGAGAAGGTGAAGAATTTCAATCACTTGTCTATTAGGATCCGACAACCGTTTCTGGCCATCATAATACATTCCAACTCTACGTTGCACGGTTTGGAAAGACATCGTAAGAGAATCTTAACACACACACCCATAAATCCCGATTATGAAGGATTATAGATGGGCCTCTTTTCGGACACTTTTTGTATCGTCATACCGTAACTATAGCAGTGGATCAGTTCCAAGATCCATGAATATGATCTTTCAGCATACTTGTTAAGTTCATTAATAATTACCCTCGTTCGTAATTATCAATAACTGCAGGCAGACATCTTATTCAATTATTGACATTTAATTAAATAGAATGGATCACGGATAAAACCTCAGAGGGGAGATTCAACAAGCCAGAGTTTCTCCTACAACTTCAAAACGTCTCACCGAATAGACATTTTCGTACGACTCTTATTGCCATGAATCAAAACAATTTACAGAGTTGTTGATCATTTCATCACGTATGAGTAAAAACAACATCTGGAACTACAATAACAATCAAAGTATTTTACCAATAACAAAGCAGGAGACTAGACCAAACAACATTTAGATTAGTACAATTATGCCTTCCCTTGACCTACGAATCATATAACAATTACATAAAGAAAAACCCGAAGTGCGTCACGAGGTATAGTCGCTATGTTGTAAATAACAGAAGCAACATTCTTGTTATTGGCCGAATAGCCCTGGCCTCGTTACAAAAGGGACCACCGAATCTCGAAGACTCAGATTGGGTGAATTGTTTGTATAAACATCCTGGAACAGGCAGTCCAGGTTAAAGATGACTTGGCGGTTATTGGTGACCTTGCAACACTTTGAGAATAATAAGAGAATGATTTAACAAAGAAATGACTTAATACAACTATATTTATAATAGTAATACAGAATAAACCCAACAATACTGCTAAAGTAGCTTCCACACACAGATGACACTAACAATTCTTTGCTGTCTTATTAAAAGTGATGAAGGATGTTAGCCTTATCCTTCTTGATAGAGCGAATGGTACACTCATTTACTCTAAAATTGAACGAGGTGGCAGTGTTAGTATTGTCTTTCTTTGCCATACAAAGAACTTGCACCTTCTCCTGATGATTGTCATCATTATCTGTTGGCATTTAGATGTAGTAACAAGTAGCAAGCGTTAAGCGATGATTGTGGATGGACACTAACTAAGCGTGGAGATGACAAAGATGTTGCCGGTTTTGTCAGGTTTTTCATCATTTATTTTATATTACGTTCATGAACAGTCAGAAAAACACAACTTCAACATTACACCCAATGCGTTAGGATATCATATACACAGCCTGAGCGCGGAGAGAAAAAAGGGGTAAAATGCATCTTATAGAGTTATATGCTGAAAACATCTTTAAAATGCCCCGTGAGCTAGTGGAGGCCAGGGCGGACTTTAAGCAAGATTTCCAGTTTTATTGTTTCTATAATATGAACATTTTATATGACATGTTTTCTTTCCCTTTCATTTAGTCTTTAATAAGGCTACTGCGATTTATAGTCCGAAAAATACAGTAAATAATTACATTTTTCTGTCAAAGCTCTTATGCTCCTTAAAGCCTCCTTTATGCCTGCAGTGCTCAGCCTCGGCCTATGTGGAAAACAGTCCTGGAAGCCGTGGCTTGTGTCTGCAGGCCTGGAACTTTCCAGGTTTGTAAATAACTTATACAATTCAGGGTTTTTCTGACAATTACGATATACCGTAATAACTTGACATACGAGTCTTCCAACATACAAGAAATTTGATATACGAGCAAAATTCGTTTTTTTTTTTTTTTCATTCTTTTCCTAAACCGCTTTATATTTATTACGGCCGAAGGGGTGCTGGAGCTTATCCCAGATGACTCCGGGACAGAAGCTGAATCATGAATTGGTGGCCAGCCGATCGCAAGGCACAATGAGACGGAAAGCCATGCACACACACTCATGCCTCGGGCAATTTAGTGTCCAACCTGTCTACCATGCAAGTTTTTGGAATGTGGAAGGAAACCGGAGTACCCGTAGGAAACCCACGAAGACCCGGGGATAACATGCAAACACCACATAGTTGGACCGACCTGGATTTGTACCCTGAACCCCAGAGCTGAGGCCGACGAGCTAACCACTCAGCATTGTTAAATCTTTTCAATATGCCTGCTAGGCGCAAAATGGATTGGCACTTTAGATGAAACTTCTAATAAGAAACCCAGACAGTCGCAGAATTTTATTGGTTTGTATTCGATGAAGTACAGTGGTACCTCGAGATATGAGCTTAATGCATTCCTGGACATGGTACTGACAGTCGAACGATTCAAGTTGTATTGTTGTGCAACGCTAACCACTTTCTTACGCGCATCGAGCTTCTTTATTATTGCCATTTTCGTTTCAAATGAAATGGCTTCCTTGCACCTCCCTCACTAGAAGCCTTTCGCTTTTCACCAACCATATTGAATAATGGATGCACAAGATATTTAATGATAAAAATGAAGAAGGTTCTTTGCGCACTGGAGATACGTCACGCACTTCCGCACTGCAACAAACTGGGCAGAATGGTAGATGCCGGGTGAGCTGAGCTCTCACAGCGCCAGACCTCGGTATTAGCGGCGGAAAGAAGCACTACTCGGAAAAAGGCACGCAATACAAAATCAAACTTACGAACATTTTTCGACATAAACACAATTTGCAGACATGTTTGTATGTACCGTTGTTCGTTACTTGAATGTTCATAAGTAGGGGAGCGTCTATTTTCTTCATACTTTTGGCATCTATTCAACCATCTGGACGATTGTGATGGATTTTTTAATGCTTATTTTTTAAGCTTTGCAGTGCTCCATGAGAGAAAGTTTGAAAACAGGTGGGAGAAAGAAGAGATGAAAAGAAGAAACTTCCTTTTACTCTACTACCTTGTCCGCTCCCCATTTTATGACAGATATTCCGAGTGAGTATTCATGAATGCCACATTTTAAAGTCTGATTGAAATTGAGGATGACGCAGTAAACATTTTTTTTCTAAATGAATGCCTTGTCAAATGGTTTTGCGGCTTTGCAGGAAAAAGATTCTCTTTTTGCTGCGACTTCTGACCAATCATGTTCCGGGAATAGGTCTTGTAGCACGTAAGTGCACCGAGCTCAAGTGTTACCTTTTCAATGTACAGTCATACCTCTTCTTACGAATGCCTCTAGGTGCAAAATTTTCGAAGTTACGAAAACCCTCAAAAAGTACATGGATTCCTTATCTGTCTTTTTATTTTTAATATATTGTCACAGGTGCATTGATTCTCGCTTTAAAAGCTCCCGCCATCATATACTGGGCTCTAATTGGCTGCCTCACAACAACCGTCCATTTTCTTTAACCCATTGTCTGCTTAAACTTATTTATGCTTGGGCAAGCTGTAGCTAACTGCCTCGATCTGAACGGCGGCCTTCGGTGGGTTAAATTGTGCCGCGAGGGCAGGTGATGAGCCGTGTTGTCAGTAATGGGGTCAAAGAACTTTGACGAGTTAGTTGGTCGATGTGCACCAAAACGGACGCATGACTAAATGCAACGCTCGGCAATACACAAAGAATTCAAGGAGGAAACTTTCCGACTTTGTGAAAAAAAACATTATTAAAAGTCCGCAAAGGCAATCGTCTTTGTAGTTTTTTTCCCCCCAAAATCTTTGTCACCCAGCACTGCAGAAGCAGGTAAGAACCAGTAGTAACTTATAAAATGGGTGTGAAATTACATTTCAAAGAAATCACAAAACGTTAATGCTTATTGGTGATTAATGTATGAGAATCTTGAAAGATGGATAGTGGTTGTGTGAGACAGCCAATTGGATTGAATTGAATGCTTTTATTGTCATTATATGAGATAGAATGAGAGTGATGAAATGAGAGCCCAATAGAGGGTAGCAATGTTCTAAAGTGAAAATCAATGCATTCGCGACAATATTTTCAAAATGAAATAACGGATAAGGAAATGGATTTACTTATTGGGGGATTTTGTAATGTGGATCATTTTTATAACCCGAGTCACTGATTTGCATATAAAAAAATTCGTACCGAGAGGCATTCATTCGTAAATAGAGATGTGACTACTTTTTCATTCTGATTTACATAATGACAAATGTTCTACAAAATCAGATCCAATGCCTCTTTCCATATAAGTCGGGTCATTCTCCACCTAATAAAATGTTTCTTTCTTTAGGACCCCTCATGGATTACCTGCCCACATGGCAGAAGATATACTTCTACAACTGGGGATAAATATGCAAAACTTGTTTGAGCTAGACAGACCCCTCAAACCACTGGCTGAACAGTAGACATGTCAATGTAACATCCTATGGACAAGCCTTTTCGAATTAAAAATTTTCTAACAATGTTTCCAGTCTTTCTTTTCTCCTCCTACTTCTCATCACATTTTTAGGAAAAGGGAACTTTTGATCAGGTGCCTCGTAGCAAAAAGAATCTTGTTTAACTTTATTCGGGGTGAAAAAACAAACAATTGCCTTCTGATGTGTGATAGTGGAGTAATATTGAGCAAACCTTTTAGCCAATCAAAGCAGAGAATTTCAGATAGTCCGCCTTTGCTTGCGATGTGTTTGTAGTTTCTATCCTGTGACCTTCACCACAGGCAGCCTGGCGGATGAGTGGTTAGCGCGTCCGCTCACAGTGTGAGACTTGGGTTCAAATCCAATGCGTGGGTTTTTTTCCCTGGGTACTCCGGTTTCCTCCCACATTTCAAAGACATGCATGGTAGGCTGATTGGACACTCTAAAATTGCTCCTAGGTACGAGTGTGAGCATGAATGGTTGTTTGTCTCCTTGTGCCCTGCGATTTGCTGGCCACCAGTTCAGGGTTTCCCCCGCCACTAGCCCGAAGTCAGATGGGATACACTCCATCACTCACCGCGACTCTAGTGAGGATAAAACGGTTCAGAAAAGGAAATTGCTGCTTCGGTACACCACATTTTTTATATATTAAGTGTTGCAAAAAAAAGTCTGTGAAAATGTCAACATTCACGCTGAAAACGGAAGGAGATGAATATTTGCAGAAGTCAGGGCATTGCCTCTTTTTCGACGCAACAAGAAAGCCTGGATCACAAAAGGTCTCACAAAGGACGGTTTCCTCCCGATGGCGAACCTGCACCTCGGTGAAAGGGGGCTTCTCTTCCAAGTCCTCTTCCTACTGGATTGTGCATGAGGACTTGAATTGAATGCCTTTATTGTCATTATACAAGTACAGTAATGCCTTGACATACGAGTGCGTCCTGGTCAAACTGGGGAAAATAATTCAGAACTGTGGGAAAAGGACTGCAAAACACCAACATAAGGAAAAAATAAAATATACATTAAAAGAAAAAAAGTTGAAAATAAAATTAAGAAATTATGCAAAAAACGGGAAACATGATCCTTTAAGGAAAAGGAAACTGCAATAAATAAAGAAAAATTCAGATGCGCATTCTCACCTCAGGCCAACCCTGGCAACCAATAAGTTAACAGGGAATTGTAAAAATATCCAATTTTTTTTTGTCTTTCAAATTTTGTCATTCATACTAGATCACTATTACTATAAGCAGTCAAAAAAATAGTTGAAGAATACTGATTAAATTTTACCATTTTAAAAAGGTAAAATAAATAAAGAACTCCTGAGGATAGGAGACTTTTAATGTTCAGACAGAAATGTACAAGTCCAAGCTCAGACATTTTAGAGATTCTTGGCATTCCGTTCTGTGTAAAATAACAAGACTTGTGAGCGGCAGTGACTCAAACACCATATGCAAACATATACCACTCCCCATTTATTTAGTATAACAATGAACATTTAATTATTATTTAACATTCAGATAAACAAAATATAGAATGAAGTCTTAACAGAATTTTGAAAATCAAAGACCAGGAAATAAAACAAATCATCTTGAGGTACAACTCTTGCTTCAGATACACTAAAACCACACGGTTTCCTTTATGAAAATAAAAACTCCAATGTTGAGCGGGCAAAATACTGACTCACTCCAAGTCTCAAAGGAGGTGAGGGATGGGAAAAGGAAGATTTTCTATCCTCATGCAAAGCCTTCTGCTTCCCTTCGCTCTTTTTCACCCTGCTCAAATGCACCTGTCCAACGGGGCCGGTTTTCTGAGGCCTTGCTTGTTCATCATCTGGCCACAGATGCTCGTCTCTCGAGGCTGCTCAGTAGGAGCCATAGCGATCCTAAGATACAACATAAAATACACGAAAGTTTGTGAAATACTCATTACAATGGGTGCTACTTCATTCAAGTTGCTAGGGGTGGGTTAATCGGTCTTTCTTAAATGCCGAGGTAATGGTTGAGCTTATGTTTAAGGTTTAATTAAAATCGGTGTGTGGGAGGGGAGTATTATTTGGCAGCTATTGTGCATTTTAGATTTTGATTTTGTTTTCCATCATAGAATGAATGGCATTATATACACAGCCTTTACATTGTATTACTTGGTTTTTGGAAGGATCCGGTATCACAATAACCAACATTATGGAACCAATGCAAGCCACTGACTGATCCAGTGGCTTCCAGTATGTCAATATTCTATTCAATTCAATATTTTATCAATACAGTAATACCTTGACATACGAGTGCCCCGATATACGAGAAATTTGAGATACGAGGAAAATTCCAAGCAAATATTTGCCTTGGTGCTCGCCGTCATTCCGGCTGGATTCCTGCCGCTAGATGTGGGCGTGGCCATCGACATCAACGCAGCTTTACGAAGAGTGGGAGGCAGCGCCGAGCTAGTTACGCTAGCTACTAGCTAACTACTATTTGCGAATGGATTGTGGCCTGGGCATCGACATCAACACAGCTTTACGAAGGGTGGCAGGCAGCGCCGGGCTAGTTACGCCAGTTACTATTTGCGAATGGGCTGTGGCCGCCTGGATAAACATAAAAGTTGGCATTTTCGATTACTTATTTGGACAACTGTTCAATTCGGACACAGAAAATGAGGGTTTTGATACATTTGTGGGTGATGATGGCGTGAGTACATTGTAAAATGGCTAAATAAAGTACAACCGAACTCAGTTTTGCTTCCGTTGCCTTTTTAAAAACATGTTTTTAGCGTCTATAAAAACGATGTGTCCTTTGTGTGTGTCAAACATAGAAATAGCACTCGTTACTGACACTGCAGCTTTCAATGCGATGCGTCATATAGTCGTGAAAATACAGTAATCCAAAAAGAAAAAAAAATGGACTCACCCAATGACCAATTTTAAAGTTAAAGAAAAGAAATAGGGAAGAAAAAAACAGGTACATTGGGAGGAGTCATTTTCTACAAGAGAGGCAAGGGATTGGGAATCAAAACCCACATCCAATACATGCTCTAGTGCAGGGTTGTCAAAACTATTCTGGATTTGCATTCCTACCCATCAAGAGGACACCTTTTCACAAATCAGGAGACCTATAAGTGCAATCAGTGGATTGCAGTCAGGTCCTTTTTGTTTTCTGCAGAAATCTCATTGATCTAAGTGCCTGAGGTGTATCGGTTGGAAAAAAAACCTGCACCCACAGCGGCCTTCGAGGACCGGTTTGGCCACCCCGGCTTTAGTTTGAGATTACCTGGATAGTATTCATGACACCATTGGCAAGGACGGCCATTTTGCCAGCCACAGTCTTTACTCCTTGTTTGAATTGGGTGATGTCCGGACCAGTGGGGAGGACGCTGTCAAAGCCTGCTGAACGCCCTAAAACCACAAATAAAAGAAATGAAATGTGAGAGGATTTCCTATTGGTGCTTTGGATATCAAACAATATCAGTAAAAGAGGTGTATTGTTGTACCTTTATGGTCACTGCCATCTCCAAACAGGTCAGCTGAACTGATGGACGTGCTTCCGGACATGCCTTCCAGTCGAGTCTTTGCTTCATACTGACACACAAAAATAATTGCCTCACGTTTTTATTAAACAGTTCTAACTTCCCTTTAGCTTGTTTTCAACCACATATTCGACTGAAGTGTCCACAAACTTTTCAAAGCGTCTTAAGATTATGTTCAATTTGGTGGTGAATTTAAGGGAGTCATTACACGACAATGCAAAAAACCAACAACGGCAATAACTGTGACGCAAATGTGTTTGCTTTTGTGACAGATCAAGTATGTTTTAAAAAATGCTTTTCAACTTACAGTCCAAATGCCTTTTAACAACAAAATAACAAATGTATGTAATTTTTATATTGCAATGAATATAAGCCACACTTACCAAACTTTACAATAAAAAGTATTCGTACATGATCCACACTGGACAACAAGCCGCAGGAATAGATAGTCACACCTAAATACTTCCATTTTTTACTCCAGCCAAAGAGTCAAAACTGCACTATGCCACCAATTAGTTTACCATAAGTAGATGTCCAATCCATTGGAGGTGTGAGAATGGCAGGGAATGAACACCCAGCCCAATTCTAATGGATTGGACATCTAGCGTCATCAAAGGCAGCGAATGGGTTAACAAGACCAAAATATACAGTAATACCTTAACATACAGGTGCCCCAACATAAGAAATTTGAGATATGAGGAAAATTCCAACAAAATATTTGAGATATGAGCATACCACACAGCCTGGTGGCCGAGTCTGCGAGAAGCTGCTTATGACAACAGCGTCTTTTTCGCCATTTTTACCTCCCATAAAGATATGTATAAGCACTGGGAGGACAGGCTGCATTTTTTTTTACTGGAGATATCATGACCGAATCGATAATCAGCGAAAAAGCCAACATAATTTACATGGACTTGAAAGCAAAGCAAGCAAGGATTCAACCAGAAGCTTACCAGAAGCTTGTGGATGGCTACCAAAAGCACCTAAATGAAGTGAAAATGGCCATGGTACGTGTTACAAAATATTAGCACTGCTGTATGTATATTTTTGACCCAGCAGATTAAATAACTTTTTTTCTGTTCACCCATAATAAAGTCTTTAAAGAACCAAACTTCATGAATTTTTTTTGTGACAAAGAAGTATCTGTTCCAATCACTCTATCCGAGAAAATCAGAGTTGTCGAAATAACTGGAAACTCAAGAGAGCCATGACATTATGCTCTTCACAAGTGTATGCAAACTTTAGACCACAACTGTACATACATGTTTGGTCATGAATGAGTCATGATCTCACCTCTACGCCGCTCTCACGGCCAAAGAACATGTCTGAAGAAATGGCCTTTGCATTAGCAAACTTCTGCCTGGCCTCGCTCGACTCTGCCGCTGAAGAGGACACCTCAGCTTTTCTTCTACTAGGAAGTCTAGATTGGATAAGAGACCATCAATCACTATTTTGTTCAATACTTCAATGAAATATAAATACAGTGGTACCTTGATATAAGAGTTTAATGTGTTCTGGGACTGAGCTCGTATGCCGATTGACTCGTATGTCAAAACAACGTTTCCCATAGAAATTAACTAAAAACAGATTCGTATGTCAAAACAACGTTTCCCATAGAAATGACCTAAAAACAAATTAATTGGTTCCTACCCTCTGAAAAAAACACTAAAAAACAGCATATTGGAATGGAAAAACTTTTTTGTTCTAATACGTCATCTATTAAAAGAGTTGGCTCTATTTGCCCCGCCTCCACCCTGACGTTCAGCTGCAGTTTTTTTTTAAAGGAACCTATTGAGGATTGTTTGTTTTTGTCTTCTGTTCACAATATTACGAAAATTATACACATAAATGGCGTCACAATAGGATAACGCACGACCACTTTCCAACTCGTCTCGGAGGTAGTACTCCTCTAGTAGTGAAGGGCAAGTACTGCCATTCTGCACTGACTAAGTTGGGGGGGACACTGTTCAAATGAAACGGTCTGCCCAGTGCTTGTAGAGACATTTACACGAGTGAGTTGTGAAGGGAAACACAGTGCCCATGTTGTTCTCAAATATCCCATGGTAAATATTTGTTCAAACTTTTACTTGTATCTCAAATTGCTCATATGTCGGGGGTACAAGTATGTCGTCATTACTGTAATGCTGTGTAAATACCTCTCTCCTATTGGCTGAATACTGGAGATGGTGACTTCCTCCTTGGGTTCCTCTTTTTCCAGAGCCCAGGCAGTGCTAAAAGAAGCGGTCCCGCCATCGGTATCCCAGCGGGATCCAAAACCATCTCCCACCGTGAATGGGTTGTCCTTGTATCTGAAAAGTTGTATAAAACAGAGGATCTGTTTTAAATTTTACCATCAAAACAGATTAAATGAAGAGGTACAATTTGAGAGTGACTCATGTACTTTGGAGGTCCAGAGGTGAAACCGGAATCATCGAAAATATCCAGTTTAAAACGAGTCGAGGTCTTGGCTCCCACTGGCGATTCCTGTTCGATCACCTGCATCTCAGACATCACTGAATGTGACACAGCACTGGAACAAGAAACAAACACAGAGAAAGTTTTGATCTCAATAGGTCACATTCAACACGCACGCACGAACGCACCCCACCTATGCACGCACCCAGCCACCCACTTGTCACATTTATCCAAAAATAGAGCTCTCTGAACAGACTGGATGGCAGGGAGCCTCTGTGAGGGTGATTTTTTTTCAGAAATGCAAGCCCATGGCTACCTTATGGCGACACCTCGACCCTTAATCAAAAATAGAGCTTGGTCAGCGGACTGGATGGCAGATTCCATGGATGAGCGAATGCCTCTTGAATTTGACGAAGAGGACTTGGATTTAAGCTCCCAATGTCCAAATTTAAATCAAACGGAGGAACTATCACAGCTGTCAACTACTCTACTGCAGAATTTCAGGAGTTTACCCGGAAATGCAAGGCAAACTCAGGGCTCCGGACAATCTGCCTAAAATTGGGAAATCCCAAAAAAGTGTCACTTAATTTTTTTTGGAAGCCACCATTTCGGAAAAGTAAATCCATGAACCACATTAGTTTGCATATCGGCCCTACACACTACACTGAGCCACCTTGAGAAAAGACAAAGCTAGGTCAGAAGACTTTTCATCGACTATAGCTCAGCCTTTAACACCATAAGACCGGACATTCTTATCCCCAAATTGGCCAACCTGGAGCTCCCACCTTCCACATGCTCCTGGATTGAGGACTTTCTGAACAACTAACCCCAGCACGTGAAGCTGGGTCGCCACCTTTCTCTGACTGAACGCTCAGTGCCGGCTCACCCCAAGGCTGCGTACCGAGTCCACTGCTCTACTCGCTCTACACACACGACTGCAGAGTCATGGACCCTGAAAACATTATTGTGAAATTTGCAGACGATACACCGTGGTGGGGATGATCACAGGGAAGAATGAGAGGGCCTACAGAGATGAGGTCCTCAGACTCAGTAAGTGGTGCGCTCTCAACAACTTGGCACTGACCAGTTATTTTATTTATCTATTACTATTTAATGATTATTTACTCATAATTAACATATATTGATTTTCTATGTGTTTGCTTTTTTATTGTTTCGTCCTTAGACTAAGCAAGTGCTGCAACTAGGCACTGGACGTCTCCGAAACCGTGGAACCCATCCTGGACTTCTGACGGAACAAGCTGTTGTTGTTGGTGTTATTTGTGCACGACTTGGTGAAAGCTTTCAATCTCATTATACTTATATAATGACTATAAAAGCATTCAATTAAATTCAATTCAAATGCCTAAATTTGCTATAACACAATTACAAAGAAGGTTTTAATAGGTTTTAAATGTACAAATAAAACGTGATTGGTCATAGTCCCAACTGCTTAGTAGATTTATTGACATATAACATTAAAGACATGACCTAAGAACTCACACCCATTGCATCATTTTATGAATTTGTTTGTTTCCTTCTGATTGGGTTTCACTTTCATATTCAGTCATACTGGCTTAATACCAGAAACGTATTCCATTTACAATTCTTTAGTGTTACGGCTGTCAACCTGGCTATACATTCTGTAGTAGATTGTGTTGTTGTGGTTTTTTTCTGCAGGTACCTGGAGCTGTGCCTCCACCCCTGTGGCAGAGCCCTTCCTAGGCCAACACAGCTGTGACTACTTCCCACTCATCCCTCATGCAATCAAGATCTACATCCTGCTCTTATTTAAACCCTGTTATTTTTCAGTTCTGGGATTGACTGTCTGGCATGCCGGTGCTAATACAGTGGAGTCCTTACTTTTCTTTAGAAGGCACCAATTGTCTTGAGTTAAGTACGTTTTGTTTGCCCCAGCTTCACCTGATTCGAGTACGCTACTCATTGTTCTTGAGTATTTATGTTGATAAAGTAAATTATTTTGGGCTGCATAGGGGGACTTGCGATAACTTTAGACCACCCCAGGGTATACATAGTTTGTTGCACTAATACACGTAGTTTATTCCCATGTCTAGACTTTTATTACATCAGTTGTGACAGTGGCACCCTTAGGCCTTTTTACCTGTATTTTTGGGAGTGTTCATTTGAACACCTGCTTGGGAGGGTGTTTTTTTTAACCTTTTTCTTTTGAGGGTGACACTTAAGTATTTTTTTCTTCCCCTTTGTTGTCCCATAGTCCAGGTTTTCAGTGGACTTTGTTATAAAAACAAATCATTTAATGCTACTTGCCGAATTTTTCCGCTGTGGTAGTTACGACTCATTGGTACCTCTTACCACCAGGATTTGTAACATTTAGTGAATTTCTATTTACAAGAAGGAGAATTTAGCAATTTTTGCACATACTTCATACAACAAGGTACACTGCATTTTGAATCTGTACACTAGAGTTATAAAATGTGGAGACAGTTCAACATTCCGTTGGATGAGAAAGCTTCAAAACTTTTGACTAAGTGTTCACATATGACCCTTAAAACCCTATAACCCTCCAAAAACGTGGAACCCATCCTGGATCTCCAACGGAACAAGCCTGCTCTGCCTGCTGACCTCAAAGACTACTTATTTCTTATTTATTTATTATTTATCTCCACTGTACATTGATTTGTGTGTCTGCTTGTTTGTTGTTACGTCCATAGACTAAGAGTCTTGCAACTTGGCGCTGAACATCTCCAAAAACCATGGAACTCATCCTGGACTTCCAGGACAAGCCCACTTCACTCTGCTGACCTCACTTGGACTATACTTAATTGTCTATCTGTTGTGAAAGCGTTCAATTCAATATGGGGTGATAAATACTATGTCACGTTTTTTTTTATTAACGTGGCCATGTCTCGTCTTAACTGCGAAATTCAAGGATTAATATAATATTTAGTTTTCCCTATTTTACTTTTTGAAGACGTGAAACATTTCTTTTATATTAAAAAAATACAATGACAAATAAGAAAATATTCTAAATTAAGAAGCATTAAAAAATGTGGACAAATTTTAAGTACTGTATTTTCACATCTATAAATTACACTATCTGAAAAGGTGCAGTTGCAGTTGTATTTTGTATATTTTCAGTTTTTTGTCAATACAAAAAGCACCTCTGCGAAAAGGGGGCTAGCATGACACTAAGCTAGCGTATGTCATACTAGTCCCAGGGGTGACACCACGAGTATAACTAAGTTTGATAGTGCTGTATTGAGGTAAAAATTACACGTTTATGGAAGATAAAGCGGTTAAAATCTACGAAGCCATCAAATTCCATTATCTGTATCTGATATAAAAAGTTCAAAATTCATCATGCTATTGCAATCTCACTGTCAGTCAGAGTTGTGTATCCGGGAACTTGATACCACCTTTGCCGAAAGTTCGAACAACTGTGCTGGCCAACACTTGAGCCCAATCCAATGTAACATATGCATCACTACTAAACATTACGTCACACTGATTTTCCTCGCCGTAATATCAGCATCGCCAAACCATCCCAAATCGTCTCGCAACGCATGCGAGGCTACCTCACGTATAGCATCTCCTCTGTATAGCTCAAATTTGCGGTTTTTTTTTAAATACAATTTTTTGGGGGGGTTAAAAGGACTACGAGCACACGAAAGTCAAATGCCTTGCCACACGCCTGGGATGTTTTGAATAGTTTTACCACAGTCGCGGGCCGTCAGGGCTTTCAAGGCCATCTCTGACAGCCTAAAAAAATATATCTGAATCATATATTATATTTTGTCCATCATTACTTATTATATAATTCCAAATTGTCTGTTAGCTTCCTTTCTTTCCTTTTCCCCCTGGTTGCAAATGTGTGTTTTCATATTGAAGCATTAACCAATCACATTTCAACCATTATTTGTTCCCAAGCCTTCACAATCAGTTCTGTGGGCTCTGCTGCATTAAACAAGCGTCAATAAGACTGTTGCTTTAACTAATAATATTTCGAGTAGGCAACACCACAATGCCTTGTCGCAAACGTAGAGATATGTCATTGCCTTCTCGCTGGCGTATGGATACATCATCACTTTCACCAACTTTGATTGGCTGATGATAGAGTAGGTGGGCCACAGCTACCAAACTGAATCTGGAGCGAGCTGCAAAAGCAAATATATCGTGTTGATTTAAAGCCATTTTCAAGATGAACTTTTCAAGAGAAAAAAAGCTGGACATCATTGAGAAAGGTCACACATTTCCAAAGCAAGCAAATATGTCACAACCGGCAACGAACATTTTCAGCACTAAATCGAATAAAAACGTATGCCAGAAATACAACAGGAGAGGCTCTACTTTCAGCATTTGCTTTGATGGCGATAGAAAAGAAGGAAGAAAGAAAGGAGCAGTTATATTGTGTAGTTAAAAAGGATTTTTGGTGAGTAAAATATGCACCTAACATTTTGACAAAAATGTTGAAAACTGACATTAACTTGAGCTTGTTCTGTATTCAATTACAACTCCACATTTTTGTTATCGATTACAATAGCTGAAACAGGTCAACCAAAAAGAGACAATGCGTTTAATTCAATTACCTCCTGTTCCCAAAGCCCATACCAAGCCTCTCGGCCTGCTCTCTCTTCTTGCCCTCCAGGTTTTTGAGCTTCTTCTCCTCCAGCTTCCTATCAATCTCCAGCTCTTTGTAGGCCAAACGCATGGAAGCCACACTGGAATGTTAGTGAGATAGGAAGAGTGGTTTTAAAATGCATCCTGTTTGCTCAGCGAGCAGACAAGAATTTAAGTTTAAAACTCACATGGACTCCTCTGCTTGTTTTTTGGCCTCAGCTGCTTGCTCTTCTCTAAGTTTCTCAGCCACAGAAGCTTGTTTCTCCACTTCTGAAAAACTCTTGCTGCTCACCTTCTGCGCTCCGAGGCCCTTCTTTGCACCGAGCTGCATCATGCGAACATAGCCAAATGCATTTATGACCACCCAAATGAATGAGCTATTCAAAACAAAAGCAAAATGCCAGGCACCACACATGTTTGGAGCTGGTCAAATACAAGCAACTTGCTTACCCCCTTTTTTGCAGACGTTGGCTTCTTTTTTCCAATAATGAATGGCTTCACCTCTGTGAAATAAATTTTACCATTAATAAATGTAAGCATTTTACATTCAAACTCTGTACAGGTTCTTAAGACTGCCAACGCACTACTCAGTTATTAGGAACACTAGTGGTATCTGCATAACAGTAAAGATGACCTAGCTTCCTCTCACCAACTACTCATACCCCTGCTTGACCCCTTATGTGTGTCATCAGAATAACAGCATTATACAAGCTAAGAATTGATTATCTCTTACACGACAACTTGTTAGCTAGAAGCACGGTTTTATATATTTGGTTCCAATTTGTGCATGTGCTGCAGCATCTGAAATAAGGATGTTGAAATGAGCCACGTAGGTCCACAGCTTTAACCCTTTACAGCTGTTAAAAAAACAGATGGGACCTAAGTGCTGACAAGTGCTGAATGAAGACATGAATACGCGTGAGCAAGATCAGAGTGATGTTAATGGGCTCACCCATCGTGGCTTTTGGTGATGTGCTTAAACCATCGATGCTCGGCCCTTCGTCTGGCTCTGAATAAGGCAAGGTTGGAAAACAACACTAAACAAATCATTGGTTATTTTAACAAATATTAATTTAGATCCCATACAGCATAGCATTAAGACAAGAAAATAACAATAAAATACAGTAAAAAGTTATTATTATTTTTGTCAAGCATTTGAGGAATCTTAATTATTTCATTTCACCAAGCATAAAAATGTCAAGTCTTCATTTCTTGAAAGTTGATAATTACGGCCTACAGATACTGAAGATTTCAAATTCCTTTGTATCCAACCGGTGTTACGGTATTCACATCAGCTATGTGACATGTAAAAGTGGCGAATCTAGCACCCCAAACTTTACTAACGGTTGTCATCTTGTCTTTTTGCCACAGTGTCCTTCAGCTGTACAGCTAGCGTAGCTCCATTCTGCTCCGGCTCTGCGGCAGGAGTCATGCTCCAGTCATCAGCAGACTGAAACACAAGAGTCAATTTGGGAGTGGATAAAGATCATTCAACTTCTTAAATCTGGGAGAAAGTCCAAATTACCATTTACGTATTAACTCGAATATAAGTCACACCCTTAAAAGTGCCTTAAAATTGTTGAATTTTACAATTTCTTGCGTATAAGCTGCCCCGATTCACAATTTTCACCTGCACATTCATGGTTTTAATAGGGAATACAAATGTCTTACTTTGAAAGGAAAATTGTAAGAAGAGGCGAGGGACAACCGAATATGTGGCCAGCCGATCGCAGGGCACAAGGAGACAACCATGCACACTCTCACCCATGCCTGGGGGCAGTTTAGTGTCCAATCAGCCTACCGTGGATGTCCACAATGCACTCGCAAACGGACAAACACATTTAAATTAATATGGATTAATACATACAGACACACTCAAACATACTTTTAATGTAACTTTACACATAACTGAATTCTAATTTTGTTTCAATTTTTTTTTTACCTTCGTTCTGGCCGGGTTAGTTGTTTGCCACCCCCCAACCCTAACGTTTGCTATCGATGGGCTGTTTGCTTTTGTATTCCCTTCAAAATATTCCGAAAATGATGCACACGGAGGTCCTCGCGATAGGATAACACATGACACCTTGCCAATGAGAAGTAGTCTTGAATTAGCGATCGCTCCGCCAGCGGTAGCTAGCATGCTAACATGGAAACAGGAAATGCAACAGCCTACCCACATTGATTGTGGGTAATGACGTTTTATTCTGAGAAAGGGTGCCATTGTCTATCGGCGTTGTGTGCACGAATATACTTCATTACCCAGAAAGCCCACTTTTTGCCCGCGCATGCGCATTGTGCGTTTCCTGGTCCATGTGTAGGTGAAAGAAACCGTTCAGTGCTCGTATATATCTGTTATACACGAAAGATGTGGCAAAAAAGATGAACAGCGATGATGAACAGCCTCTCATGTCATGGCCGCCTGGCTTGGCCGCATCTCGAAATTTTGATTATATCGCGGGCGAATTATTCGATCAAACTTTCCATCGTAAAACTAGCTGATCGTAGGTCGAGGTACCACTGTAAAGGGAGCTGATGAAACATCTGTGTCTTTGTCTCACTCTCTGACCGGAGTATTGGTGTAGATGAGGTGTCCCAGCGCCATCAATGCTCACTGTAACGCTAAACTAATTCGCTAACAGTTTTATCTGTTTATCTTTTCTCTATCTTGAAATAAATGACCGTACTGGCCGCATTGTCTTGCAGTATGCCGTTTCGTCTGTCACCTTGAAGTTTCGTATATGACGTCTTTTGATGGGCATAATAGCCGTGCTCTTGTTTCAGTCATCATTGTTTTTGTCCGAAATACGTGTCATATATGCGAGTAAATACGGTACAATGAATGTCCCAATATCACAATTTGTTTTCCACACTAACCAAATGCTTGTTCTATTTTTAAAGTGTGAAGTAACTGTGCTTTCTGTATTTTTGCCATGCAGTTCTGCTGACCCTACTCAATGAATCTCAAAGACATATTCCTAACTTACCTGGGTGTGTTCTGCAAAAAAGTCTGGTTCTTTTTTTTCAGGAGCAGCTGGAGTGCCTCCCACAGATGAGTCAATCCATAGCTGCAATAAAAAGAGGAAGGGTGGCAATTGGCCACATGCATTGAATACTTATGGGCATCTTATGAAAATTCAAACAATTATAGAATACTGGCAACTATGTATAATTATGATAAACACTAAGCATGGCTCCAGATAAATATCTTGCAGCTGACAAAATAGTCATTAACTTAAAATCCAATTGTTCAAATGAATTAGCAATTCACTTTATGACTAATAGCAAGCCTCAAATCTCCCAAAATAGTATTTCCTATTTCCTTGAATAGTAATTTGGACATTCATTTAGTACTTTGGTTCTCAACATGGTTTTATTTTTTTGTTTTATTTTAAGTTTGATTTTTGCCATTTAAAACTTAAATCATTTACACTACGGTTGCAACAACTAATTGATAACATCTGTATTTAAATTTGTTGGCAGCAAATTTTATCATCGATTATTGTCTGCAACTATTTGCCCAATGTACTCAAGCGCATGGGGGAAATCAAGGTGGAGGAATGGATGGTACACCCTCTCATACATCAGCAGCATGAACCTAATTTTTGATTCCAAACTGCCATTAACCAAAATGTTGGTAACTTACCTCTATTTTGATTAAACTTAGAAACTTACAAAGGACCGGCGACCAAACGTCCAAGCACCGGCTTTCTCGCAAATTTTTCTCGTATATAGATAATTTGCTCAAAATGTTCCTCGTATCTCGAAATGCTCGTATGGAGAGGTACCACTGTACATGTATCCAATACATTGTGTTCTTTGTGCAATAAATTGCAAAATATACAATAAGGTTCATTCATTCATTCATTTTCTGAACCACTTTATCCTCACTAGGGTCGCGGGGGTTGCTGGGGAATATCCCAGCTGACTTCGCAGGAGACGGACTATTCACACTCATACCAAGGGGCAATTTAGAGTGTAAAATCAGTCTACCGTGCATGTGTGAGGAAACCGGAGTACCCAGAGAAACCCCATGCAGGCCTGTGGAGAACATGCAAACTCCACACAGGTGGACCTATCTGGTTTCGAACCCAGGATCCCAGAGGTGTGAGGCCGACGAGCTAACCATTCATTCACCGGGCAGCCTAAAATAATGCTGTGCCAGTTAAATGCAGCATTACGTTGGATTTTCCCTGGGAAACGTAAAATCTTCTTTTAGAGAGCATTGATCGAGTAGATTCCTAAATTCATAATAAATTAGCACACAGGTGTCAGACCAATTCTGCAAAGGGCCAAGTGGGTGCAGGTTTTCCTTCCAACTGAAACAGCACACAGTTTGACCAAAGAGGTTACTGCTGAAACAAGCAGCACCTGCCTGCAATCAACTAATTCCAGTTGAAAGAGAACATACAGGTCCCAAGGTATCGTCTTCATTGGTTGGTAGAAAAACCTGCAACCACTTGGCCCTTTGTGGAATCGGTGTGACACCTGTGCTGTAAACCATTAATTTTAAAATGCCTTATTCCCCAACTGTTCTTTATGTGCGGCTATGTAATGTCTATTCTATAAGCTATTCAAAGTTGGTTGACTTTTAAGCCTTTTAATGAACATCTGCAAACAACACAGAACAAACTATTGTGCCCTATATTGTAATGTGAAAAGCACATCTTTGCCTACTGGTTCTGCTTGAGTTATACTCACGTCTGTCCCATATTTTGACAGTGCAGCATTGGCTTGTTGTCGAATCTTTTCCCTGTACATTTGCGCTGCACGGCTATTATACTTGGCATTAGTGTCGTTTGTGGAGCAGCCATGTTGGCGGAAAAATCCAGTCTTTAAACACAAACACAAAGAGAAATTTAGTTGTCATATACAGTCATGTCATTTGTGCTTAAAGACAAGCAGAATTAAAATTCCACTTCAACCCCCAAATTATAATATGCTCGTCAGGCCAGCATCCACTTACTGCATTGGAATTGCCTCCAACCTGCATGCATCTAAGTTGAAACCAGTTCCAGTTGGAATCTAACTCAGTGGATCTGAAAATTAAAAAAAAATAATAATTCATGGGCCAATTAGTGCAATGTTACAAATAGTAGTATTATAGTGGAAAATTAACATGTACACAGATGTTGCAAGGAATTTCAACAAGACAAACTACACCTAACATTTGTCATCAACCCACCTGATAAAGCTGAGATGTACACCAAGGGAGCGGTGACTTCCAGAGCAGTCAATACACAAGAAGACACCATATGGAATGCTCGCCCAACTAGGGTTTTTTGCAGAGCAGTCAAAACACACCTGTGAATGTATGTGAACAATGCTTAAGCATTGTAATTTGTGTCTATCATTGTCTGGGGGAAATATTTGGAATGCGTTCCCTACATATATGACTTAAGTAAGTAAATTCAACAACATGAGTCCATTTAACTACAAAGCTTTTATATTATTTTAGATACTAAACGCCTGAGTAAATGTAATCCCGATGCGCTGAAATTATAGGTTATGTGTATATTGTGCAATAAATGGACTATAAGACACAATTATGCAGAAGACATTCAATACCGCAGCAAGACGTGATATGAAGCCAAAGATACTGTGAAAGACACTTGTCAAATGAATGTCAAACTCTACGATCCCCCTTGGAAACCAAAGAGACGCGTATAAATTTGGCTAAGTTTATTCGATCTTACATCAGCCAACACAAATCGTATACGTGGCCTTCACGTTTGCTAATTTGCCGGCAGGCTAGCAGCTGTTAGCCACAATTAGCTTAGCGCAATAACTGGGCCTCGGTTCATAAAAACACGAAGCAAACGATAGTTATAAATTAAACACGCATCAACAAGACAACAGGAGAACACTAAGCGTGTCATAGTGAATTACCTTGTTAGTAGGGATTGATCTCAGTCGTTTGAAAATAGTCAATATTTCTGTCTTGTTTGGTTCGGCAGCCATCTTGACCCTCTGAATATTTCCATACAGTAATGCAACTACGGAAAATCAAGCGCCCCAAATTTGAATGAATTGACTTTTAAAAGCGCAAGTCTGGTGAGCTCTTCAACCGGAGCCCGAACCCAACCCGACGGTCGGGCCTAAAATGTCAATCATTACTTCGGTTTCGAGGTTGGGTTAGGGTTAGGGTTAGGGTATAAAAAAAAGTATATAATAAAACGATGTGTGGTCTCTGTGACTTTTTTTAACTTTTTTTTTATAAATATATATTATATATATATATATATTGTATAAATATATATATATATATATATATATATATATATATATATATATATATATATATATATATATATATATATATATATATATATATATATATATATATATATATATATATATATATATATATATATATATATATATATATATATATATATATATATATATATATATATATATATATATATATATATATATATATATATATATATATATAAACTAAATAATAGTTATAAAATAATTACTAATTTGGATTAAAAAAATAGAAGAAGCTGTTTTGTAATTGCTATTGAACTACCGTATTTATCGGAGGATAATGCGCGCCCTTTTATAATACACACCCATAATTTGTAACTAAAAATTGGTATACATTTTTTTTTCACTTTATCTTAGCTCACACCAAGGATTGCACCAGTACCAGTATCTGGCAAATGCTGGACACATAATGCCATGACAAAACATTAATTCAAAACATATGGTATGGAAACCTGGTAAAACAAGCAACCTGTATGAAAACAATTATCAAAGGGAATTTGCAATTTGTATATTATGTATTATATTATATTTATTTACATATATATCTTCTTGGGCGCCCCGATGATGTGAGTGGTTAGTGCTGGGGTCCTGGGTTCAAATCCAGGTCACGTCCACTTGTGTGGAGTTTGCATGTTCTCTCCAGACCTGCCTAGATTCCAAAAACAACATGGTCGGCTCTAAATTGCTTCTTGGTATGGGTGTGAGTGTGCATGGTTGTCCGTCTCCTTATAATCCAATAATCCTCTCCAATAATTGTTAGAAATGTATTGCAGTATATTGCCATGAACATATTTTCAATTGGGCTTTAACGATGTCAATATATTTACTATGTTTATGCTAAAATGATAAATTATTGGTTGCAGAACCAAAATTATGTGTGAGAAATTTGCAAATACATGCCTTCACACACATTCATGCATTCAAGGTCAAATGCTGTGTACACTGTGCACAGTGCACGCAAGTGCGCACACGCCATACTGTGGTACCTCGACATACGAGTGGCCCGACATGTGACCAAATTGAGATACGAGTAAAATTTCAGGCAAATGTTTATCTTGAGACACGTGACAAATTTTGATATATGAGTATACAGCGGACATCATGGGTACTGTCTTTCTAGTTGCAACTCCCTCGTGCAATGTCTTTACGAGCACTGGGTGGAGCGTTGAATTTTTTTGTGTGTTTTTTCCCCGTTAGACAGTGCGAATGGCGGAGCGAACGCGAGGAGAATATACTACGAGAGGAGTATATACTACTTCTCGTTGGCAAGTGGTCATGTGTTATCCTATTGGGAGGACATTTGGGTGCATCATTTTGGGATTAATTTGAAGGAAATACAAAACCAAACAACCCTCGGTTGTAGGTTGCCGGGCAAATAGAGCCGGGAGAAGAAAGGTATCAAGGTATTAAAACAAAATCACAATTAAGTTTTAGTGTAAGGTTACATTAAACTTTTTTTTATTGTCTGCATCATAATCCAAGTTCATTTAAATTAGTTTATGTTATGTTACGAGCGCGTTGCCGTGCAAAAAGTCTCCTCCTCTCTCTCGCTGTCCGTCTAATTTTAGTACTATTAAACACATTGTAGTAATATTAAACCAATAGTTATTTGTTAATAGGTGGCGAATTAGAACAATTAAAATGTTTTTCCAATCCAATATCCTGATTTTTCAGAGGGTTGGAACGAATTAATTTGTTTTTAGTTCATTTCTATGGAAAACGTTCATTTGAGTTACGAGTAAATCGACATACGAGCTGAGTCCCAGAAGAATTCAGCTCGTATCCCGAGGTACCACTGTATTGCTTGTGCATGCGTAATCTGCGTAATCACAATGCGGCTAATTATTGGTCAAGACACTTAGAACTAGTGGCCCCTCAATATCAGAACTCAATTATAAAGGTAGCCAAATGTTATAAATTTCTTTAAAATATCTTTGGGTCCGACTCCACCACACACCCGGAGGCATTTCTGACATAGGCGCTCGCCATCGTAGCCCTCTTCCAGGCCTGGCTCCAGTGTGGTGTCCCCCATGTCCAGGCTTGCCATGGATGACCCTATCAGGGGCACAAGGCCCTAGACAGCATAGCATAGCACAAACGCCACCACCGCGATAAGGTGATGACTTATTGGGGGGTTAAAAACATTCTGAACAAACAAACAATATTTTTCATATTTTTGGATATATTTTATGTAGTATTAAATTATCAGCCTTGACACCTGCGTATCTCATGCTATTATTGCACCCAAACCGCTACGGACATACATCCTGGTTGTACTGCTCAAGTGACTTCTTTTTTGTTCTATTTAATGCTAACTTTTTTCTCATCTCATCTGATTTCAGCTGACTCCGGGCAAGAGGCGGAAAGACACCCTGAATCGGTGGTCAGCCGATCACAAGCCACAAGGAGACGGACAACCATGCACACTCACACCCATACCGAGGAGCAATTTAGAGTGTCAAATCAGTCTACCATGTATGTTTTTGGAATGAGGCAGGAAACCAGAGTACCCGGAGGATAATGACACTTTGTGAAGTATCATTTCCAATCACGCTATCACAGAAAAATCAGAGTTGTCGAAATAACCGGAAAGTCAAGAGAGCCATGACATTATGTTCTTCACAAGTGTATGTAAACTTTTGACCACAACCTGTTCATTTGTGTCAGGTCGGACCTGTTGGGTGGTTTCCAAAGGAATGCCTTTTCAGAGCTTTGATGGAAACTGACTGAGCAAGCTTTGTTTGACAGACTCTTACAGACATTCGCAATGGCAGTAGATGTCCTGCTCTTGATGCTGTCGGCAACTCTGAGGTTAACGTTAGGTGAGGATTTTTTGGGGGATAGCACAAGTTTTCTTAAGCCTCTCAAGGCCCCTGATGGAAATTTTAAGGTACTGTAAATTTGATGTTTTCTAACGCAAAGCATGTTATGATATGCCTAACTAAATGACCCATGCATTCATTAGGAGATCAGGGGTTATGTGATAAACCGTAAAAAAAGTTCTGACAAACTTGTCTCACAACAATAGAACTGAGAGTAATCACATTAAAAATTGGATGCGAAGAGCGTTTAGCACACGCCTGACACAATTTTTAAGTGCCTCAGATTAACCCTAGGTAAGGAAGGCTAACATATTCTCGCTTCTCCTGAAAATGTTTTATATTGAGGATCGGAACCCTTGGTACCTCACGATACGATGCAGGAGCCTATCCCAGCCAAACGTGGACACCCTGAACTGGTTACCAGCCAATTGTAGGGAACAAATAACAAAACCAAACCTGACCAGGAAGACATGGGCATTGCATGATGCAAACAAAGCAGATGATTTGACTAGGACTCACAAAAACACAGTGTTTTAATAGACAGACAGGGTTTATTAAAATATACACACACCTGATCACACTATGGAAGGGAATCAATAAGCCAGCGGTGGCCAAGTCTGGTCCTCAAGAGCCCCGATCCAGTCTGTTTTTCTTATCTCCTTCCTCTAGCACATCTGAATCAAATGACTCATCAGCAAGCTTTCCAAAAGCTTGATATTGATCCCGATGATTTGATTCAGGTGTGTTAGTGGAGAGAGATATGGAAAACAGACTGGATATGAGCTCACGGGGACCGGACTTGGCCACCCCGGCAATAGGTGAAGTGCATACAATAGTCACACGAAAGGGAACGGACACACATCCATCCCAAAATCCCAACTACATCTCACAAAATCTATATATTGACTTCACTGGAATCTGGGTTGTTACCTCAAGTTAAAAATTCACTAAACTATTGTATCTCTGTTGCCCAAACCACAATCATCTTCGTCTAAGTTAACTGATAGGTAGAATTAAACAGTTTACCAATACCAAAAAAAAATATTGTTTGTCGATATATAGAAAAAAACATTAATCTTCAATAAGGAAAACAAACCACACCCAGAACATTATGCAAAATTGCTGTTGCAGCAGATGTCCGTTATTTCCCATATATGTTAAGTAATCTCCAAAACGTCTCTTTGTAGGTGGCATTCTATCACAGACAGAATGGCAGGAAAACCTGTGTTTTTCAATCACCATATACATGTGTGGGGTGTTCAAGCTTTGTCAAGCACGGTGTCATGGAAACAGACCACGACAATACTGGCCACGGCAGGTGGTGTCAATCAGAAGAACACACAATGGCAAACATCTCATGGAATGTTTCCCATATTTCTCTCAGGTACATTACCACTTACCAATTTTGATGGATTACATACATTTTGTATTCATAATAAGAATACAAAAATCTGCTGATGTAAATTACTGTATATATATATATATATATATATATATATATATATATATATATATATATATATATATATATATATATATATATATATATATATATATATATATATATATATATATATATATATATATATATATATATATATATATATATATATATATAGGAACTGGGCAGGCAGGAACTTGGTGGGCAGGAACTTGGCGGGCAGGAACTTGGCGGGCAGGAACTTGGCGGGCAGGAACTTGGCGGGCAGGAACTTGGCGGCCAGGACCTTGGCGGCCAGGACCTTGGCGGGCAGGAACTTGGCGGGCAGGAACTTGGCGGGCAGGAACTTGGCGGGCAGGAACTTGGCGGGCAGGAACTTGGCGGGCAGGAACTTGGCAGGCAGGAACTCGTCGGGCTAGCCGGCACCGGAAGCCTGGGTCGTGGCTTCGGCAGGGGTGTGACTGGCGGCCCAGCTGGCAAGGAAAGTATTTTGCGTGGTTTCGGCACGGGAATTCAGGAAGTATTTTGCGTGGCTTCGGCACGGGAATTCGGGATGTATTTTGCGGGGCTTCGGCACGGTAATTCGGGAAGTATTTTGCATGGCTTCGGCACGGGAATTCGGGAAGCTTGGACGGGCATGGTCGATCGGGCCGTCTGGACGGGCAAGGTTGAGTGAGGAGCTTGGTCAGGGGCTCGAGCGTCCAGGCCCTCCTTCCGCTTCTCCCTGTGGCGCGGCGCTCGCCGCCTCCTCCGGGAGGACGGCACAGCACGCCGGTCGCTACGTGGTGGCCCATTGTAGATGGCCAGCCGACATGGTGAAAGACCTCGCTGCTGCGTCTCCCCACACAGACAAGACGGGCAGTGTTCGAAACTCCTACCTGAGCCTCCCGCCGGCCACCACGTGGTGGTCCACTGTAGATGGCCAGTCGACACGGTGAATGCTGGTTGGGGTAATCCAGGTCAGAGTAATCTGAGAAGGAATAGGGGTCAACATCCTCTGGAGGAGTCTATTGGAGTTCGAATCGGCTGAGAAAATTGTCCGAGTCCGAAACTCCAGCATACAAATTAATTAGCTCCCAGTCATCCTCACCATCAGAAAATTCAGAGTCCCGACTGACATATATGTGGCATTCCAACGGGGCTGATGGAGGCTGGGGAGTATTCCTCCATTGAGGAAAAGACTCGCTGGAGTTTGAATTCAGATAACTAGGGCAATGAACAGGGGGTGTCGGAACTTGGGTACTCTGATTTAGCGGTGCTGGCAGCCCAGTGCGGCGGGCTGAGCAAAGGGTCGGTTTACAGGTGAAACCTGAGCTAGGGCGTGCAACCGGGGCCAATGGAGGCTCAGAATTACCTCCTAGTCGGGATTCCTCTGCTGCCAGAATGTCTCTGAGGTGCCCACCCCACGGTGTATTTATTATAAACTCCCTTAAACGTTTTGGGGAGCTTCCCGCTGAATCCATGTGGTCGGTGGGCTTTGAGCTGGATGGCTGGCAACGACGAGAGCGTCGGTGGGCGGACGTTGATGGCTTTCCACTGGGCCCATGATGATCGGATCATTCTGTTATGATCACGTCGAGGCGTCGAGGGAAAGCAGGATAGAACGAGACGGGCTGTTCTCAAGACAGCAGCTTTTAATGACTCAAACAAGGCTATACAAAACAACAAGGGCTTGAGACAAAATGGGAGCATGGGGAATAGTACCTTGTAGCGATGTGTGCTGTAACATGTAGGTGGGTCATGCAGGACAATCCGACAAAGACTAACAATTTATGTGGTGCTTAAATACCCACATCAGGAGGTAATCAAGGATTCTTTGCAGCTGCTCTGACCTGACGGCAAGCCAGGGGGGACAAACGAGCCGTTTCTGACATGTTGGGTCTGTAAAACCGCTTCAGGAGCAGGCACATAAAGAGTGAGACCAATTTGAAGGAAATACATTCATTACCAGACTTCAGAATGGGAAGAGAGCTCTAACAGTTCCTTGCAACTCTCTCAGAATCAACTACCTACGTCGGTCGAGACCACGAACATTCATGTTCTTTCTACGTCGGTCTAGACCACGGACATTCATGTTCTACCTATGTCAGTCTAGACCTTGAACATTCAACACTACCGCCGTAATAACACTCATTCAAATTAACACACTTCACGGAGACAGAAATCAAAAGGTGAACCTACAATCTTTCTTGTTACGGACTTTCCAGGGGGACCCCTCACCAGAGCGGCGAGGGAATGGCCGTCGGTGTTATGGACGGGGATAGAGGACACTAAAGCAGGCAAGGATGCGAGTCTGGTTCATTCAAATCTTTATTTCGACCGTCCGCAAGGCGGGCGAGCACAAGAGGGGACGGCGCAGGCGGGTTGATGGCCGTAGCGGGAAGGTCGGTTGCCGTGGAGTCCGTGTGGTGTGTACTGGTTTGAAGGCGCAGTTGTTGTCCGTGGTCCATGATCTGTGGTCGTTGTCTGTGGTGCGTGATCCATGCTCATTGTTCTTGGTCCGTGATCCGTGGTCGTGGGGGCAGAGCGTGGTTGGAATCCTGGGTGTAAACAAGAGGTCGAGTATCAATAAAACAGGCAGGGAAAAACGGGAGACCCTTTCAATGGAGGATGCTGTTGACAGTCTTTCTTTTGCCCTTCGTCGCGGTCTGTCATCGCTACGGCAATTGTTGGCTTGTTGGGTCCTGGGTTTCGGCACCAATGTTGGGTCTGTAAAACAGCTTCGGGGGCACGCACAGAAAGAGTGAGAGGAATTTTGATTATTACTAGACTGCAGGATGGGGAGAGAGCTCTAACAGTTGCGGACGGACGCATAGCCTGTTCCTTGCAACTCTCTCTGAATGAAAAGTGGGTGAGTCATATATATATACGTGAAAACAGACAGTTGTTGGCAGGACTTTGGACTGATTCGTTTATTCATCTGCTGGGCAAAGTTTGATTAATCAGTGTCAAGCAGTTGAGTATTTGCGCTGACATGTCCGCCCTCTGCAGGACACACAAAGGTTTCAGATCATCAAATCCATTTTAGTATGACACAGAGATAACCCAAGGAAATAGAAAATACAGTGTCTAAATGACGATTTTATTTACCACGGCAGAAAAAAAAATCCAAACACATTTGCCCCTCTGTGAAAAAGTAATTGTTCCCTGAACCCCATAACGGGTTGTGCCACCTTTTTCAGCAATAACTGAAATCAAGCCTTTACGATAATTTTAGATGAGTCTTTCATAATGAATTGGAGGAATTTGGCCCAGTCCTCTGTTTGCAATTCTTTAAATTCCGCAATATTAGAGGGTTTTCTAGCACGAACAGCCCGTTTCAAATCACACCACAGTATTTCAATCGGTGAATTCATGAACATTGACCTCAACTGAGGCCAGCAAGGCCTGCAGTTCTTTTAATGTTTGTCTCGGTTCTTTTGTTACCTCCAGGATGAGTTATCATCACACTCTTGGAGTAATTTTAGCTTCCCGACCACTCTGAGGAAGGTTTGCCATAGTTTCCAGTTCTCTCCATTTGTGGATAATGACCCTGACAGTGGTTTGCTGGAGCCCCAAAGACTGGGAAAAGACTGTAACCGTTTCCAGATTGATAGATTTTTCCTAGAATTTCTTTGGATTGCGGCATGATGCTCTGGTCTTGTAGCTTATAGCACTTAATTTTGTAATAAATGAGAAGCTCGGTATCAGACCGACTCAAGAAAAGGTCCACATATACAGCCAGTTAGGTCAATGTTATTATCTATATCTATTACATGTTAATGTAATAGAGTAGTTAGCTGTCATTTAACTCAATGATTATTACTTACATATGGGCATAAGAATAACATAGAATGGCACTATACTATTTGATGTATGTGAAGTACATATAGGTATTTATTTATCCAGTATGACAAATATCAAAAATAACAAAAATCATTTTAGTAACACAGGTTGCTGCTGGCCACCTAACATCAATAATAAAACTGACTGGACAAGCCATGCTTATTTGGACCTCGGAACCAGATCAGACACTGAGTCCCTTAACAACTGTCCAGTAACAACGTCAGTGTCCTCCCTCCGGTAAATTGCACAAGATCATCACAAGAATGCATGTAACACAAATTCGAATGTCTTCATTAAAATGTATGACAAAGTGAATTGTGAATGTACAGGTGATTCATTGTTAACAACTACAAGCAAAACTAATTTTGAAGGGCAGCTTTGAGTGTTATTTTTCTGGTTCATCTAAATTATTAATGTTTGATCACAATCTTTTTCCTAAAGTTGCTAAGTAAAATTGTGGATGTATGCACAAGAAACAGACACAGTGACACAACAACTAAAGCCCCTATTTTTGACTTTAATAACGGTATCCTTTATGCAGATTGCCACAGAACTGTTTTTCAGAGATTCATCTGTTGGCACATGATCCAGATGGAGATCAGGTCAAGTGCCACTTTTCAATAGGTGCCACAGTTCATAACATTTCTCTTGATGAGGTAATTCCAGAATTGTATCTAAGTACATATCCAATTCATCATAACAGCATAGCAATATAGAGTCATACCTCTACTTATAAATGCCTCTAGATAAAAAAAGTTTCAGGTTACGAATTGTTTAATATGCAAATGAGTGACTCGAGATACAAAAAAGATCCAAGGGACGAAATCCCCCAAAAACTAAATGCATTTCCTTATCCGTAATTTTATTTTGAATTCCCCTTATTTAGCGAATGAAAATCATACAAATGCAATGTATCACATATTTTCACACACACAGGGCACACATAAAAGTCTCAAATGTACTACAAAGTGGGCGGTTTTCGTCTAGAACGGGCTCTTGTCACCATTTGGCGGACAAACACAGGTATTATGTCTGCCAGTATAACAGCCCAGAGGGAAATATTTCAGCGGTGCAGGGCACAATTTCAGAAGCTTTTTCTATCTTTAGACATTAATTAAAGAATTTCCTCATAATTTTCTTCTATATGTTTCCTAACATCTTTCATACAAAATTGGAACACTTTGACCAATTTTAAAGAGTTTAGTTGGTACTTGTCTAAGGACCGTGGAACAAATCGGAGAATTTACAAACAAAGTACACCTCTACTTTTGAAATTTTCAAGTTACGAAAAAGTTCTGGAACCAAAGAATTTCGTAAGTAGAGGTATGACTGTATTTTGAATTTGGAAAAAAATATTTTATTTGTAGGGTTTGGTGTACTAGCATCTTATCTTGTCAAATTATCTGCACTCTATTTAAATTCAGAACATAAAGAAATCAATCAATAACATGGTTTTTACTGATTTTCATTGTTTATGTGTTCCCCCAGACCACGTGTACACTCAAAAAAACAGGACACCTAAGTGTTGGTGTCTATGTATTGGAAATAATAATAACGGATTTCCCCACCCAGAAAATCATTTTATCCCATGCACATGGAACATCGACATATTGGGAGACCTTTCATAACAATGTATTACCTCTTTGCCAGATAAAACTGCAGTTCGGTCTAGAGAGTAAGTCCTTTATTGCACTCTATTTATAATATTAAGAAGTATTTGCATGTTATTTTCAAAAACGTGCATTTCTTATTTTTGCGTGATTACAAGAGCAAATAAATTGTTCAGAGAAATGTATACATTTTCAGTTTTGTAATTCACTGAATATTTGAAAGAAGTGGTGGCCACAAATCACAAATTTCAATTGGATTATGTCTCTTGATCAAAACGACAAAGTCAAGGCTTTCAAACAATATTATTCACAATAACATTTTCTTGTTATTTCTTTTAATTTGTTTTTAATGTCTCCTGATGAACTTGAGTGTGTTCTAAGAGAGAATAAAAATAAGAGAAACATGAAATGAGGCAGAGCCACAGTATGTGTACACGATTGTAGATTTTTGTGTCTCAGTTATTCTGTCTTTCTTTCAGTCCTCCCCTCATTGCCAAACTGTGAACTTGGTCATGTGCAACCTAAGTTCTTGGAAACAACCCCCAAACATGGTGATGTGCTTCATGCCACAGTTGGTTACGAATTCATTCTTCAGGCCAAAGCACAGGCCCATCATTCTATGTTGGTCTGCTCTTTTATTATTACAGTAATACCTTGACATGCGAGTGTCCCAACAGGTATTTGTTACTTTGCGAGTAGGTGGTGTATTAAAACAAATAAAAAAGGGTTATCCATTGTAATATCCTGTTTATAGTGTTTTTTCAGAGGGTAGGAATGGATTTATTTGTATTTAGTTATTTTCTACGGGAAAAAAAGATGAGTAAATTGACATATGAGCTCGATCCCGGAACATATTAAACTCGTATCTGAAGGTATTACTGTAATTGAAATTGCTAATATTTCCATCATTTTATGAATATAACGATATCATATATTATATACAGCCCATGATACATACGGGAAATACATACAGTAATCCCTCGAATATCGCGGCTTAAACTTACTTGGCTTCACTACATCGCAGATCTCTTTCTGGGTGAAATTTTATTGAAAAGAAATGTATTTTTGTAAGTTCATAAAAATGTGAAAATCCACGCTAAAACTCGCAAGCGGAAGCCACTCCCCTTTCTTCCACTTGCGACTAGGACAGGGATGGGCAAACTTTTCACATTGACTTTAAAACTTTGACGGAAGGGCCGAGTCAGCACAAGATACAATACGTACAAAAAAACACATCCATTAACAGTACATATGAAACATAAACAGAAAAAAATGACTAAAGTATTAACATACTCACACTCATCATTAAAGTAAAAAGTATAAAGTAAAAAGTAAAGTAAAAAGGAATGTATAAAGAAATATTAAAATGTAATTTAAAAAAAAGATAGAGGGGCTGTAAAACACGAAAAACAAATAAGAGTGGACAGAGTCACTGGCTTCCGCGTGACGGCGCCATCTTGGGTAAAAAAAAAAACTCAGCACTGAAGTTAAAAACTGAATTAATAAATTTCAAAGTTCATAAAATTGGGAACATCCACGCTCAAACTCGCAAGCGAAAGTCACTCCCCTGTCATCCACTTTCTACTAGGACTCAGCACCGTTTTTTAAATAGGGGTAACGCTACTTTGCAGTCTTTCGTTTATGGTGGCCATGTCTGGTCTACATTAACTGCGATAGTCGAGGGATTACTGTAGTAAGTTATCAAACAGATAGTTTCCAATTTTTTGACTTCATGTTTTTTTCTGTGGAAGCATTTATGACTTTCAGGTCAGTGGCCCCCACGAGATGAAAAAGGAGTTCAGGGATCACGAACATGGAAAATCTGAACTGACCTTAACCTGGACACCACAATATAGTGATGCGTACAGAGTAGCACCAGTGTGCTTCACTGCGGAGACAAATGAATCGTGAGACTTTAATGCTCTGGAAAATAAGTTTGATACTGTTGGTGATGTCTCTGAAACTAATCGATTATTTCTGCTTTGTATTTCAGCCAATCAGAGATGAGGTGTGTTGTTGTCGTGGTGAGCAAATCACCATCCTTTCATGGTTTGTGAATTTATTTTTTAAAAACTACTTTCCAGAAAAGATTGTAATTCAAACATTTAGGCTTAAAGGAGTAAGTATGATAGGTCTGAAAATACAACTTCAGGAGCAGGTTAAGAACGAGTGAGATCAATTTAAATAGGAAATAGGTTTATTACCGGACTGGAGGATGGTTGGAGAATGCTCCGACAGCTGTGAACCTCTCACAGCCTGCCTTCCTCGCAATTCTCTCTGGATGAACACTAGGTCGGTCTTTATACAGGAACACAGGGTAATATTTCTAAGACAGTGATGTAGGACAGAGCTTATGTAAACAAAACTTTGGGCTAATATGGTTAGACATTAGCAGGTTTAATTTGTATGCAAATGTGACAGGGTAAAGGGAGTTAAGTTTTAAATGAGTGCATGTGTGATGTAAAAATGGTTCTGGGATTGGGGGTTTAACTCACTTTACCCTGTCACACAAACACAATATTTTTATAGCACATTCAAACTGCCGCAGCCTATCTTATATTGCGCGTTTCGAACAAACAGTTCCAAAGTGAGTTGGCCATATTCCACAATACAAGGAAACAATTGCAAGGCCAGCTAGTTAGCTATCTTACAATTCGTGGTGCGAACAAACAATTGCAAGGCCAGCTAGTTGGCTCATCCTACATTCCACTGTCCTAACAAACCATTGTAAAACCAGTTTGGCCATATTGGCTCGACATGAACAAACAATTATTAAACCAGTTGGCAGGTCTACCCCAATAAGTAACAACCTTTTTCTGTTGACTTTGGATGCAAGGCAGCGTACAACTTGGAATGATAAGTATAACTTTTTTAAATTCCAAGGAGCATTGTTACAATCCACTATTCAAACTTGTATTCAATTGTGTAAGCAATTAAGTATATTCCTTTGTTTTTAATTTGGGAGAAAACTGAAATCCCCAGAGAAAAAAATCGCAAACTCCACTCAATCTCAGTCAGAGCTGAGAAGCTGACAAAGGCCAGAATGCCTTGCCGAATTCACTCATTCAATAAAGTGTAGGAAATGTGGTTTCAGTTATTGTGTGGCTACCAGGTTGTACTGCAGTCTACATTTTAGCTCAAATTAGCTAAACATGATCATGAACAAGAAGAAGAGCGTGGCCGGTCTACTTGCCGAAAGACATTTAGCCGACTGACATCTGGCCGACAGCCAACTCGCCGAAAGACCATTACACCAGAATAGAACACATTGAGATTAATCTTTGAATTGAATTAAGGTTCTCAGAAAATAATTTTGAATATATATTTCCTAAAATATTGGGAAATTATTTATTAAATTATTTATTTTTTATTTAATTAAAATAAATTTAACAGGTATATATTTCTGCATATCTCGAACTCCAATGAGTTATCAATTAAACAACTACGACAAGTTCAAATATGGTGCTGCTGCTTATGTAGTACCCCTGAATTAGCAATTCATTGCTTTAAACACAGGGGGAAATAATCAGACAGGTCAGTTGTTGTTATCTTCAAGCCAACTTTACTGTAATGCCTGAAGATTCCCCGCGATTCAGATATATGAGCCCAGACATAAAAAATCGAATACCGATCCATACCCTTGCTATTTGGCTGGAGGCATCAATATTCGAAGACTGATCCAATCCCAAATCTAGTTTTACATCACACATGCAATCATTTTTAACTTAAACACGTTTAGCATGTGACCCTCTATCATTAATAACTTACACACTTTACCATGTCACACTTAATAAAAATATTCCTGAATACTCTTCCCATGACAAGAGTATTCAGGAATATTTTGTATATTTATAATGTGCTAAAATCACACGGAAAACGGCATTAAATGATTAAATACAGATACTGGAACTCTTTGGAAGTTTAAACCGGGTCCATGGTAGTGATTTCCCTGGTACAAGACAGCCATGGACGTCAATGGCGAAAACCCCCAAAATGCACAAAAATGACTTTGAATTCAGCCGAAAACCGCATTAAATGAATAAATATGAATACCACAGCATAAATAAAAGTACTGGCAATTTTTAGCGACTATTACCGAGCCCAATGTGCTTGATTTCCCGGTAAAAAGTGCACTTTTAACGCTGTTCCCCTACCCAATTGCAGTAAAATTATTTGTCCATCACCCGTACGCACTCTAGACTGGTTTTGAATCGGCAGAACACTTTCACCCGGTGGACAAATCTTTTACTGCAATTTGGTCTGGTACCGGGTTAAAAGTGCACTTTTTCCTAGAAAATCAAGCACCTTGGGCTTGGTTAGTCTCTAAAAATCGCCAGTAATAAATGCTTTTATTGTCATTATATGAGATAGAATGAGAGCGATGAAATGAGAGCATAATAGACTGTAGCGATGTAAAGTGAGAATCAATGCATCCAATATTTTTTTAATGAAATCATGGATGAGGAAATGCATTTCTTTTTGGGGTATTTCGTAACTTGGATCTTTTTTGTATCTTGAGTCAACCATTTGCATGTAAAAAAATCATAACGTAAAAGTTTCCTACCTAGAAACATTCGTAATCAGAGGTATGACTGTACTTACTTACCTACTTAATAATACATAGTCATTTAAGCCTAAATCCTAATCTTATTTTATGTTTCCTTGTTTAATTTATTTTTATTTTACTTGGCGTCAACTCATAAATTAACCAACTGTACAATTTTCTCAATACATTTCAAGTGTAGTTGATTGAAAACGTTCCCATTTAATTGAGACATCTGCAAAAGATGAAGAGCATAGTGATGAAAATGCAAATTACTGTATGGTCCTTTTGAGGAGGTGATTTTCCCCACATTGAAGATTACAGCCTGAGGCTAAAGATATAAGTTGCTCCTTAATTGCCGAATGTAGCACAATACTCCAACAGCAACTCAGTATCCCCTAAATACAGTATTGACCTGGTCCTGTCTTCATTATCACATTGAAATATATGGTGTTGCAGAGTACCTGTACATTTTCAGATGATATTTTGCACGTTTCCTTGTATTTTAACATGATTACAGGTAAAACGGCTGTAACATGCAGTGCCAACAAGATGATGATTACCATTGAAAGATCTACATTGTCTGATGTGGATGTAAACCAACTTTCGCTGAATGACCCATCATGCTTGGTCAACTATAATACTACGCACATAATGGCCTCTGTGTTGTTCAACAACTGTGGCACTACAGTTGAGGTACAAACATGAATTCAATTTTCCAATTCATCTCTAATATTGTGCAGTAATTCATATAAATTATAACATCTATGAAAGTTTCACACTTCCTTTTCTCTTCACAATAGGATAAAGAAAACCATATTTTTTTCAAGAACCAGATCCAAACTTCACAAGATCCATCGAAAATTGTCTTCCGAAGTAAGATGTTGAAGGTTGGGTTCTCTTGCCAGTTCCCCAAAACAGCTACTCTCTCTTCCAATTATAATGTTGAGGAGTCTGACTACATTTTTAGTGATTCAAAATTTGACACCTTCAGTTATTCATTTGATGTTTACTCTGATGGCAACTTCTCAAGCAAGGTGCATCCCAGTGCTTATCCTGTGCAAGTGGAGTTTCTTCAAAACATTTATTTGGGAATTAGGGCTGAATCAGATCTAGCAAATGTGAGTTTGTTCCTGGACTCATGTAAAGCCACCCCTGATCAGAACGTTGACAATCCTGACTTCTATGACCTTATCAAAGAGGGGTGAGTATCTCTACAAAATGCTATTTCTAACACAAAAGTGATCATGTATTCAAATCACTAAAAAACGTCCAAAACTGCATTCTATTATACACGGTTGCAGAGGTTAGTGTTGAGGCCCCACTTTGGTTACACGCCACATCATTTTAATTTGTGTCCCTTTATAGCTTATTCTTCAAATGTATTCATAATTTATTTAATTATTGATATAGTTGATACTTTGATATGCAATTTACTGTTCCAATATACAAAAACAAGATCCAAGTTAGGAAATTTCCCAAAACAAAGCATTCTTTTATTTCATATTGAAATTGTCGCAGTAGCATTGCGTCCTGCTTGAGTTTGTCAAGTGTGGTTAAATGTTAAAGCAACTTTGCTCTTTATTTAAAATTTCTGGTGGGTATGAAATGAAGAAGCGGGCCCTAACCCACCTTCCATCACTATGATATTCCAACCAATCCATCACGGACCGTTCAATCAATTAGATTTCTGCTGAAAAAGGAAGCACCTGACTAAAATCTATTGATTGGATATCTAAGATACCAGATTGGTGGCAGGATTTCCTCTTACGCGTTGTAACAAAAACGTTCACTCCTTGCAACCCCTTTGTGGAATAGTTTGCTCACCCATGGTTCAGTTAGGAGGTTTTTTTGGAAGACGATGAGACGAATTTAAAAAAAAAATCTAAACAAAAAAATACTGCTCTATTTACAAGTCTTGGAACCAATTAAATGTGTAAGTAGAGATAGCACTATAATCTGGCCCACTTTCTTCAATTCTTTTTGGGTTTAGAGTTCAAAGATTAGCGGAACCTTAAAGAGAACTCATTTATAGGCCATAATGGTAAAGCAGAAACATGTTTTTTTTTCACAGATGTGTAAAGGATCCATCTTTAAGCACTAAAATGGTTGATGCCTTGTTATACCACTTGGAGTTTCAAGCATTCAAATTTGAAGACAGTGACCAGGTGACTGAACAGAATTTTGTCATTTAATTTTAACTTTATTTGCCAAAGGAGTGACTGATTCGATCACTGATTTAAGGGAACTGATCTTCTGGTTCACACAATAAGGTTTAGTGTTCTAGCCACCAAGAATGAATATAAAACTGTGGTCAGATGTGGAACAAAAACATTTTTTTGTTATGATTTCCTCGGCCATGGAGCAAAGTGGGACCGAAGGAAGCATACAACAAAAAGGGAGTGCTGGTGCACAAATGTAAGGTTCAATGGAAAAAAACAGCTTCCAAATAAACGTAAAACTGGTAAAACTTAACAAGGTAACAAACTTATTGGGGAAGAACGAAGATGAGGGAGACGCACAATGACGAAAAGGTGACAACCAAATACACAAAAAACTCGCACACCGATGCACACATAAACAGGTTTTAAGTATACAGACTGGGGTTGACAAAAACTTGAGTCACACAAGGGAAGAAGAGCCAGAAAAGACAAAGCAGGTGAAACTCATACAATCACGTGGACAGGACGCACAGGGAAATGCACTCAACCACCAAAACATGACAGATCCCAGATGTCCCAAAGAAAACTAGCCTTCACCAAAAAAAGGGAGGGTGACAAGGGGCCCAGAGGGCCAGTCAGGCGGATGTTCCAGGCAGCTTCCAGTTCTTTCTGAACAGTCTCCTGAAAGGTCTCTGGAGGGACGACGGCGATGTTGCAGGTTGCCTCGACCGGGACGCACAATGCTCCCCCCCTTGAGAGTCGCCGCCGTTGGAGTCCCCACCTACAGTGTCGTCGGTGACCAGGACTCCGACGACACTGCTGAATGGGCACAGAAAAGTAGGGCGCAGGGACGGAAGCTTGAGAGGGACTAGCAGGACTAGAGGAGAACGGGGCACCCGCTAGGGAGCCCGGCTATTGACACTCTTGCCTCTCGCGGCACCGGGCCGCCGTCAACCGAGTCCCATTTAAAAATAAAATGGTTATTTGTGGAGCTGGGAGGAGGCTGGAATGAATGTTACATGGAGGATCAACAAGAGGAAAACATAAGCGGGCAGGCGGAGGGGTGATGACAGGTGGGTGACAGGCAGGCCCCCGTCGGCGTTAATGGCGATGGCCTCCCGTCAAGTCCTTGGGAGGAGACCAGTGGGCGATCTCACACGGGAGCCCGGAAGATCCTGCTGGGTCCATTATTGGTGCAAGCATTATGTTATGTCTGCTGTGGAGCAGAATGGGACCAAAGGCAGAGGAGGGAGACGGGAAAAGGGGGTTACCAGTTTACGATTCTAAGGTTTAAAGTTAAAAACAACTACAAAATAACTTTACAAACATAACACTGGGAAAACTTAACAAAGAGGCAAACTCAACAGGAAGGATGTTGACGAGGAAAATGCACACCTTCGAAAAGGCGACATAAACAAAGACAGAAAATACTCGCATGCCGGCGCACGCAAACATGAGGTTTAAATACAGATACAGGCATTAATGACAATAGGTGAAACTCAGATACAATCAAGCGGACAGGACACACCCGACCACCAAAACCCACACAAAACATGACATTTTCCCCTGTGTTCAGATTAATACTAGGATGTTATTAAATTCACTCTGTGATCTCACCCAATGTGAAACACTAACTGTTCCTGAATCGTTTTGAATTACGACATACTGGAGAAGTTTTGTACATAAACGTCATTTTGAGATAATAGAAAAAAAGTCTCATGAAGGTATTTAACTCATTTTAACATAGTCCCATTTGTGGACCAAATTTACACAAGATAACGTAAAAGCAACAATTAAATATTCCATTCCTTTTGTCTGACAGGTCTACGTCACCTGCTCGGTTTTCATGTGCGACGTCAATGATCCCTTCTCCAGATGTGCCATGGGTTGTGTGGACAAGCGGTTCCGCCGACGCAGACAAGCAGCGAGCAATCAGTTCTCCATCCAATCTCTAACTCAGGGTCCTTTTCAATTTGTCACTGAAGATTTTTCAAGTGCATCTTTACAACCTTACAATGGTTTAAGGAACAGAGCAGATGTTCAGATGATCAAAACTGCTGCGAGAAAGAAAACAGAGATGGACTCCAACGATGCACTGAAAAAAAATGAAAGACTTATTCCAGGTGCATCATACGAGCTAAATAATGTACATTATTACATTATTGTATCATCTAACATCATTTGTGTCTTTTGACAGTTTTTTCAGAAATCCTTTTGAACGGACGAATAGAAATGAAGAAGATACTCAGTACCAGTTTTAGCACTGCCGTCTTGGGTAGTGTGTGCTTGCTGTCTGTGGCAGTGTTGGTTATTGTTATTACTTACCAGTGGTGGACCGTCAGGGCCTGCAAAGCCTTCTCTGCTGGCCTAAAAAATATCTGAATCACAGACTGATGTTAATTATATTTTGTCCACGAATACTAATAAATAATTCCAGATTGTCTGTCAGCTTCCTTTAATTGCTTTTTGGTTGCACTGCTTCCAGATGAGTTTTCATATTTAAGCATTTCACCAATCACATTTCAGCCATTATTTGTTGCCAGGGTCAGTCAGTTCTGCAGGCTCTGCTGCATAACACAAGCATTGATAAAACAGTTGCTTTAACCAATCAGATTTCGAGTTGGGGACACCAAGGCCTTCTTGCAGGCGTAGCGAAACGTCAGCGTTTTTGCCAACTATGATTGGCTACTGATAGAATGATTTAATGGCTGTTTTGTCAATCCACAATGGCTGAGGGAGGAGAAGAAATTGATTTCTTTGCAGAGTTACTGTTATTTTCAAGACAAACTTTTCAAGAAACGCTAGACATCATTAAGAAAGGTCGGAGAACTACGAAGGAAGCAAGCCTGACATAACTGCCAGAAATACGACAGGACAGGCTCTACTTTCAGCATTAGCTTTGATGGCGATTGAAAAGAACTTCTTGATGGAGCTGAAATCCACGAATGATCTTAATGACAGAGTAATTAAAATTTTTTTCAGGAAATAAAGGAGCATGGATTTTGTGTACAAATAAAAAGGATTCTTGTTACGTAAAATGTGGCTATATTCCTAATTAATATTTTAAATTCATGAGGTTATTATTGATGTTTTTTTTATGTGTTGCATCTGTAGATGCAGTATAGGTTTTATAGCCATGAAATAGTTATTGAGGTTTGGATTGATTCAGAAAGAGCACTAAAGAAGGCCTATGTGTGAAATGCATGGCCCGACACTGTTACTTACCATGCTTGAAAGAGCAGCGGACAGGATCAGAAGCCTTTTCTGGTTTCACAGTGAAATAACCAAACTCAACTCTTTCCTTGCTAGCTTGCGAGTTATTCTAGGTAGGTCTTTAATGCGACTCAATAAAAATTGCGAACTAACTAACCAAGGTGACCCAGTGTTAGTCCAGTCATTGTGTAAAATAAGTGAAAGGATTAGGCACTTCAGACTTTGGACATGGTGCAGACACCTGCCACCTCCAGAAGTTCTCTGTTGACACCGCCATTGTTGGACGACTGAGTGACGGGTACGACCTGGAGTACAGGGGAGTTATCACAGCCTTTATCGACTGGTGTAGGCAAAACCACCTCTACATCAACACCAGTGGGTATATATATATATATATATATATATATATATATATATATATATATATATATATATATATATATATATATATATATATATATATATATATATATATATATATATATATATATATATATATATATATATATATATATATATATATATATATATATATATATATATATATATATAAAACAGTTATATATATATATATATATATATATATATATATATATATATATATATATATATATATATAAAACAGTTATATATATATATATATATATATATATATATATATATATATATATATATATATATATATATATATATATATATATATATATATATATATATATATATATATATATATAAAACAGTTATATATATATATATATATATATATATATATATATATATATATATATATATATATATATATATATATATATATATATATATATATATATAAAACAGTTATATATATATATATATATATATATATATATATATATATATATATATATATATATATATATATATATATATATATATATATATATATATATATATATATATATATATATATATATATATATATATATATATATATATATATATATATATATATATATATATATATATATATATATATATATATATATATATATATATATATATATATATATATATTTCAGCAACACGGTTACTTATTTATATATTTATTCATGTATTTATTTATTAACTTACTATTAACTATCTATTTATGTTTAAAATGCCTGTCCTATTTCCTCATTCTCTTGCTACTGCAACAAAGAAATTTCCCGAATACGGGATGAATAAATTTTATCCAATCCAATAAAACAGCATTTGCCAACAACTCAATTCCGGTAAGTTGTCAATGTGTTATTAATATATGTAGAAGTGATTTAGAAATAATTATGGCTTTAAAGAGCCCACAAGGCTTTCCGTATTGTTGCATTGTTTGATGCATAAGCAGGAGCGACAAGCATCTTAAGAAGCTTGAAATGAGAAGCAGCAATCATAGACTAGTATAAAGATTTTTAAATCATACACAGAAATTCCAGTGCGTAATGACAATTAATTTAGCAAAATTATTATTGTTACACAATGTTCTTTCAGCAGATGATAGAATTTTGCTTGCGTGACAGGAAATGAAACTCAAATGTCTAAAATGCAGCTGACCATAAAAAAGACTTGCTTGTATGCATTCAGTTATTTCATTATGTCAACTCAAAACTTGTAAATGTGATCTAGATAAGCTTATTATTTTTCGAAAATACTTCCTTGTAGTAAATCTCCACACAATACAACATTTGGATTGAATGAAATGATGCTGTTGGATCAATGAAATGGTAAGTTGAAGACTCAAATGACAAAACAAGGAAAACATGACAAACAAGGAACAGGTTCCATCTAATCATCCAACATCTTACACCCCTTATCCAAGAACAAGCAGCATATCCAGGAGTGAAGCTCTCTCTCTAAAGCTTAACCCAGCTCTTTTCAGCTTTTGGCGCTTTTGGCGCCATTGGCGTTCCTAGCCCAGCCGTGAGATATAACATCCCCACAGTCCTCCTGGTTGTCAGCAGCTCTCCTCAGAGAAACTATGATCAAGCGTCTTACCCCTATCATTGAGAGAGAGAGCCATGACATTATTATGCTTATTTTGATGATGAGGATGATTATTATTATGTTTATTATTATCATTATTAGTATGATTATTATTATGGTTATTATTATGATTATTATGATTATTATTATCATTATTACTATGATTATTATTACTATGATACTATGATTATTAGTATTATGATCATTATTATCATTATTATTATGATTATTATTATGATGATTATTATGATTATTATTATGATTATTATTATGATTATTATTATGATTATTATTATGATTATTATTATGATTATTATTATGATTATTATTACTTTTCTCATTTCAAGTACATAATTCAATTCAAATTAAAAAATTCAATTCAAATGCCTTTAATGACATCATACACAGCTGCGCATAACAAAATTGCTGGTGCAACTCCAAGCTTTTCAAAATGTTTTCCCAGTTTAAAAAAACATAAATAGTAGTATAAAAGTATAAAAAGGCACATCCTGGCTAGGTGAATTCAAAAATATTGCAGTCTAATATATTGCACATCGTCATTGCACACCCCGAAGTTATTGCACAGGTGTGTCGTGCTAACCTAAGTTCAGAGTCCTGATGGCAACAGCTGGAACAGGTTGTGACCAAGGTGGTATTGGTCCCTGAGAATGTTCCTGGCCCTACTGAGGAAGCGAGGGCTGGAAATGTCATCCAGTGAGGGCAGAGAGTAGCTGATGATCTACTGGGCAGTGTTGATCACCCTCTGCATGGCCTTTCTGTCTGCTGCCGTGCTTCCAGCATACCACACTGTAATGCAGTATGCCAGGTGACTCTCCACTGTGGCTAAAGAAGGTTACCAGAAGCTTAGTGTCCAAGTTGTTCCTCCTGAGTACCCTCAGGAAAACAGTGGTTCTTAACCTTGTTGAATCTACCGAGCCCCAACAGATTCTTATGCGTATACACGGAACACTACTTTAATGTAAAACAAAAAGAGGTGACCGGCTTCGCCGTTCCCACCTGCTTGTTTAGAACAAAAAGACAGTTATTAATGTAAAGATATGATATGAGATCCAATCCAGCAGTTCAATTCAATTAAGCAAAGCGTCAGTTGGATACCAGAACAAAGTAGCATTCAATATAAGTTTGAGGAATACTATGTAGAAATATAATTTTCTTTCAAAGGATCCTGACAACTGAAAGAAAACATGAAAATTCTGGAGAGATCAAAGGTTAAAATCAAGTTTACCTTATTTACTTGCACATAAGCCGCAATTGTCAGACAAAAAAAAATAATGACTGAATCGAGGGTACGGCTTATATGCACATAAAAAGACGACATGCATGAAACTGTCATTTGCCATCAAGCAGATTCATGTGTCCTTTCGTCATCTCACCCTAACCCATCCTCTGTTGGTTTTTTCTTAACATTACATGCCCCAGAAAGTCCATGTCGATTCCATCAGCATACATTTAAATAGATTCTTTAGTTGTTTGTACAGTTTGGATTAGACTACAACGTCAATGACAGGCAAGAATGAAAAATTATGATGCATTTAAATGCAGCCTTAATTCCCGTTTTTGCATACGTGGGTGACAAACAGGCTTTTTGTTTGCATGTATATTCATCAAAACTGAAAGGTATTTTTAAACACATGTTGAGACTTAGCGAAGTTTTTTTTTATTATACATGAAAGTGAAAGAATGAGCTGCAGGTATTCAGTTCAACGTTATCACACAAAAAAAACAAAGAGAAGAAAGTTTATTTTGCCAGAGATAATCAAAACAAATTGAGGTGAGTCATTGTTATTCAATACAGTGGAATAGTATAGTTCACACAAGGAGGTCATTTCATGACACTTATACAATACGGAATAATAAACTGAGCCACAATAAGCACATTAAGTCACGTATGAGTTTCACTCTTATGCACTTAACACAAACGTGCTACATATATTTATCCCATTTATGCATCTTTTATATAAATTTTAGCTTCAATGAATGAGCTTTCCCTTTATTCCTAATATAGATCTAATCTTATATGAATTTCTGAACCGCTTTATCCTCTTTAGGGTTCCGTGGGGTACTGAAGCCTATCCCAGATGACTCCGGGTCAGAGGCGGGAGACACCTTGAATCGGTGGCGACCTGATCGCAGGGAATAGGGAGACGGACAACCATGCACACTCATACTTAGAGGGAATTTAGAGTGTCCAATCAGCCTACCATGCATGTTTTTTGAATGTGGTAGGAATCCGGAGTACCCGGTGGAAACCCTCACAGGCTCGGGAAGAACATTCAAACTTCACACAGACGGACATGACCTGGATTTGAAACCATGACCCCACAGCTGTGAGGCTGACGTGCTAACCACTCGCTCCACCGGGCCACCCCCTAATATAGATATTCATACATAATTCAACACAATCTGTACAAATATAAATGCAATGAATTAAAATCTACTTGTAAAAGTGTGCTAAAGATCTCAATTTCCCCCTAGTTGTTTCCAAGTTGTCCTCAAAAGACCTATTGTCACCATGTTTCTCCACTGGAACACGTTTTAGTCCTTTGTTCTCAAGTCTATTGGACATACCTGTAAATTTGTTGTGATAAATGCACTGGATGGGCTGGTCTTGTGTGTCTATATACGGATGTGCCAAGAGCATATAAACACCTGCCCTTCGATAGAAGAGTGATCTTAAGATTGGGGCATCATGGTTTTCACACCAGTGCTCGTTCTTTTGCTGCTTCTGGTCTCATCGGCGTCTGCCTCACACTTCTTTGGAGGACACACCACCTTTCGTGGGGAGGAAAACCCTAACGGAACATATACAGTGAGTGATTAAACATAATTAGTTCGTGATTTTGTTTATTCTATTCCATTTATAATTATCCATACTGTAATTAAATAGGGGGATTTGTCTTTTCACGTTATACAATGATTGTGAATAGAATGGCAAACATTTTATTACAATTAAAAGTCACTCACTTATGATACAGCCTAATGATGCGCAAGAGGAAAAATGTAAAAAAAATTGCACTGGTGAACATTTTCATATCTCTGGGAGGAATTTGTTGTGTCGTAATGTAATTTCTTCAGAGCTGTCCCGTGAAAAGTATAATTTACTAAAAAATTGCAGAAATAAGAGGGGCGTACTCTCTTCTGTGTAATACCCTATCTAGCCCAGCTAACCCAACCAATCAACAAAAATAAGGCAACCTAAGTTCTATAAAATGTTATTTTTAATAGTTATTCTTAAATTGTGTCAAACATTCTATGCCTAGTTCATTACTTGATAGGATTTCTTTCACAGGTGAACATTACCTTCAAGGAAACCTTTGATGGCTGTCACCACTCTCAGAGGATCAATTGTTATGAAGGTTCCTGTGGTTATGAGGAATTTAGGCAAAGAGTCATAATTGACAACAGCACCAACGCTCCAATCTCTAACAGACAATGGTGCGAAGCAGAAACATTGATGACAAGAACCGTTCCATCCAACACACCTTTCTCTATGCGGTAAGAGTTACTGTCATGCTTCACCAACCATTTCACCGCTTTAGTACATTGCATTTTTTTTATAATAAGTTGATAGGTTCACCAATAAGTATTCCCAAGTTCACCTTTCAATAACAACGGAGGCATCCTAGATCACATCCTATTATTGTTGCAAGAGAGAATCGATCCACATGCGCCTCCGGTGAGACGATTCTGAAGACCCCGGAGTCTCTTTTGCTAATATATTCATAAGATTTAAACAACATGCATCACAGAAGTCAAAACATTATTTAGAGTCTAATAACAATTTGTCTCAGTTCTCAAAACTTTTGTAGGTCTGTCGAATCTTCCCGAGAGAAAATTGATGCAGCTCTTGCTGTGAACCATAGTCTCGAGAAGTCCAGGTGTGAAGGAAAAGTGACCTCCAAAGGTGTTTTGGTTAACTTTGGAGCGAGAATTTCTTTTGCAAGAGATGTATTAAAATGTCTTGTATAAATGTCACATTTATAATAATGATGAGCCTAACATTCCTAATAAGCAAAGCATTCATATATGTAATGTTTAATAACCAAAATAAGGCAAAACATTCTTCATTGCAAGCACATATATAATGATTATATTTCAAGCAAATTTATAATAATGATAAACCTAACATAAGTATAAAAACAAAGTTCTTGAAAATTCAAAGCTGAACTACGCAAGAAGATAGGGTATACAAATTGGTGGAAGTTACCCGCTTCTTCCGTAATAAATTGGGGCCACTCAATGCTGAAGAAAAAATTATATTTCACCATACTAGTAGAATGACTTGCTGAATAATGAGAGAGACGAGGTCGCCTATTCCTGTTTGGATGCGAAAGAATTTCGTATATGCGCACATCACCTACGAACAAAGACTACGCCGAGTACATTCCAGCTTTATGTGGATTTGGAATCACCGTTGAAAATGCCTCCTCAGTGTCCTAGTGGACACCCTGAATCGCAGCATATAAGGAGATGGACAACCATGCATACACACAGTCATAGGGGCAATTTAGCCAGTCCAATCAGCCTACCATGCAAGTTTTTGGAATTTGGGAGGACACCAAAATACCCGGTGGAAACCCACGCAAGCCCGGGAAGAACATGCAGACTCCACACAGGCGGACCGACCTGGATTTGACCCCAGGATCCCCGCGCTGTGAGGCTGACACTTTAACTACTCAAGCCGCCGGGGTGCTTTTTCAGTCTTATTTCAAATGTAAAAAAAAACGTCTTATATTCGAGTCAATGCGCTACTGCACATTCCGCAATCTGTGTAGTCCGGACCACATGCAATATTGGGTAGAGTTTGTGCGGTCCAGATTACTGCGGTCCGTGCGGTAGTCGGCGGCTTTGGTACCCCAATAATTGCGTGTGCCCATAATCCACTATTTCCTTTTTCTTTCTCATAAGGACATCTTTTTTAACTTTCCTATAACTCTGTGATTTGCTGTTTTTGTGTTTCTTTTTCCTGATCGCCATGTCTACTGTCTGGAAATATTTTTTAAAGGCGGACGCTAAATATTCAATGAGTCAGTTTCCATTTACAATAGTTGTTCCTTTCCGTACAAGAATAATAAGAAAATATTTCGCATTTCTATCATAAAACTCCAAACCCATATAATTTAAAGTTTATTTTAACCAAACTGAGTAGCTGCTATAATTTCACCAAGCCAAACAAGCTAGTGACCATTTGTAAAATTGAAGCTGGGCAAATTACAGGTCGTGATAAGAAAAAAATCATTATTCTCAGACCAGTCCAGAGCACTTGAAAAATAGTACAGTTGTGGTCAAAAGTTTACATACACTTGTGCAGAGCATAATGTAGTGGCTCTCTTGAGTTTCCAGTTATTTCTACAACTCAATTTTTTCTCTGATAGTGTGATTGGAACAGATACTTCTTTGTCAGAAAAAAACATTCATGAAGTTTGGTTCTTTTCTGACTTTATTATGGGTGAACAGAAAAAAATGATCAAATCTGCTGGGTTATAAATATACATACAGCAGCGCTAATATTTGGTAACATGTCCCTTGGCCATTTTCACTTCAATTGGGTGCTTTTGGTAGTCATCCACAAGCTTCTGGTTGAATCTTTGACCACTCCTCTTGACAGAATTGGTGCACTTCAGTTAAGTTGGATGGCTTTCTTACATGGACTTGTTTCTTCAGCATTGTCCAAGTTCTCAATAGGGTTTAAGTCAGAACTTTGGAAAGGCCATTCAACAACCTTAATTCTAGCCTGATTTAGCCATTCCATTACCACTTTTGATGTGTGTTTGGGTTCTTGTCCTGTTGGAACACCTAACTGTGCCCAAGACCCAATGATGCATGTGTCTGGAATGTGGGAGGAAACCGGAGTACCCGGAGAAAAACCACAAAGGTGCACTTGCTAAACTTTGGGATTTGTTGGCAACCAATGTAGGGTGTATGCTGCCACCTGCCCATCGTTAGCCAGGATAACCTTTAGCACCCCCATGACCTTCGTATGGATAAGGAGAATAAAAGATGAATGAATTCATGGATTCACATTTTCAAACCTCTCAGGTCAGCAAGCTGTTGCTGGATTCCAACAAGGACGTCCCTCGTAAGTTGGAGATTACTGACAGCTCTGGATTTGGGTACAAGATCTGACACAGGAAAAGCAAACAAATCCCCAGTTATTGGCACACTACCTTTCGTTCGGTAAGAGCAAATAAACAAAACACTCAAAAATAACCATTATTGTGAAAGTCAAATGTTCATGGTATTTTATTTTCTTAAAGCTTTCAAAGCATTCTAGACAACAATATGTCTGAGAAAAATAACATTCTTAATATGGATGTGCCAATCTCATATATTTGTACTTTAGTTCAAGTTGCCTGATTTTTAGAATCTGCCGAAACCGACTCCCGAACCGATACCTAGGAAACATATTAAGGAGGGCAAAAAATTTTATTGTGTTTTTTTCACCCAATTTGAATAAAACCAACAAGGCATAAAAAAGAGAATTCACAAATACTTTTTCCCTAGTTGTGCAGCACCAAAATAAAGTTGCTCACAAAATATTTAAACAATGTATTTTCCATAAATAAATTCAGACAGTGAATAAACTTGTTCACCCAATGCCATAAACTCGTTTTTATCATTGGGCCTTTACATTTTTGCAAGGTTCGTTTCAATAGTGCCAATATAGAAATATAATCAAATAGGCTATATACCTAGAATTTTTTGGATCATTTTGTTCCTTATTATCTCATCTTATTAATTGCTAAAGCAAATGATCATACGTGAACGCCATTGATGGCGAGAGACGTCCAATTCACTTTAACTGGGAGGATTGGCAGCAATCGTTCGATCAATGGCAGCTAATGAGGTAAAACCCAAAAATGTAAACCAATGAATTTTAAAACTCCAATCTTTATTTTGGCCTCTTTCCGGATCCTCCGAAAATGACCCGATCGTCCCCATTTTCCGATATTTTCTGATTGGGGACATCCCTCATGAATTTTGACTCTCCTAAAATACGATTTCTGAATTCTAGTTTTTAAAAGGAATTACAATTTACAACTATTTATTGTTTTTATTTTCTCAAGGGTTCCTCAAAATTGCCCACGCAGACACAACGTAATGGTATTTGATGCTAATGGAGACCAAGTGCGCTGTAGATATGGAAAGATCGTGAATGAAGAATGCAGCTCGTGCAGTCAGCCCACAGGGTTTCACCTGGATCAGGTATGTTGAAAACCTGAGGACAGTTTGGAATACAAAATGTTGCTGCTTTGTAGAATATTTAACTATGAATTGTTTTTAATTACCTTTCAGCAGTCTTGCACATTGTACTACAACTACACTCGTTCTAATGCTAGAGTTTTTGGATTTGAGTTGGTAGTGGAGGACTATCCACAACAGCCCATTACACTCTTCTATGGCGATGGCTCCCATTCCACGAAATCCCCGCTAATGTCCAGGAGGAAGAGGTCCCTTTCTCCATTTACATCGGGACATTGGAGTACACTAGGTTACCCTTTGACAGGTTGGCCGCAGACAAGTTCTTCCCCGTTGTGGCAAAGTCAGACTGCAGCTAAAAGAAGAGCACATACAACAAGCCCTAGTACGACTACACAAATGATCACACGGTGGCGGAAAAGAACTACAACCCCATGGTGGTGGACTACAAAAACAACGCTGCATTCTACGACAAAGCAACATCGTACGACAAAGCAACATCGTACGACAAAGCAACATCGTACGATAAAGCAACATCGTACGACAGCACTTCCACTTGCAACGACAATTTCTCAGTGGATGCCTTTCACAACCACTACAGAAGATTCAAACCCTGCACCTCTCAGCAAACTACCATTGCAATTTTCCTTACTGGGTGAGCATGGTTCCACCTCCTTGGGCAAGGTTTTCAACTTTGCTCATTTCAAAACCCATTATTTAGAACCAAAAGACAGTTGTTGCGCTATAAAAAAGAGAATTCTCTTTTGAAAAATCGGTTTGATGAGAAATTAAAATTTCAGTTACACGCATAGCACAGCAAACATTTGTATACAATTATGTAAAGGTATGATATAGAAGTTCAGCATTTCAAATCAATCAAGCAAAATGTATAAATATGATATTAGAAGAAATTCAGCAGTTCAATTCAATGAAGCCAAAGCGTCAGTAGGATGATGCTGAAGAGTGCATGACTTTCACTCTTCAATACCAGAACAGAGTAGCACACAATATCATTTTGAGGAATATAGTGATACCTCTACATACGAACACCTCAACATACGAGCACCTCTACATACGAGCAGCTCGAGATACGGGGGAAATTTTGAGCAAATAATTATCTCTAGATATGAGAAAAATGTCAAGATGTGAAAAAGCCAGGCTGTTTATCATTGTAGTCTTTTTTCCGCATATCTGTCGTGTATAACAGATATGTACGAGCACCGTGTCTTTTCCCCCTGTTAGTTAATGCATAATACAAAGTGAACAACAATGCACCCAAAGCAAACAGGTGTAATGAGGAGTTGTGCAAAGAAAGTGCCAATGTTGACAATCAACATTAAGTGCGAAATAATTGAAAAATATTAGAGTGGGGTACGTGTCAGAGAGCTAGCTCGTTGTCATGGATGATATCGTGTCACTTGGAAATTTCTTGGGGCTGGAGGTAAACGAGGCAGATGTGAATGATCTAATCGCCGAGCACCATGAAGAACTGATGACACAAGATTTAATCGAGCTCCAGGAGAGTGTACATTAGGTGTTGCGGTAACTCAGTAGCAAGGAGTGGGTGGAAGAGGGGGGCCGCCTGGCTACAAAGGATATCAAAGACATGCTAGCGAAGTGGCAAGAATTTTCTGATTTTGTAGAAAAGAGGCACCCGACAAGCTGGCAAGTGGTCGGGCGTTATCGTATTTGTGCGCGTCACAGGGAAGGCAAAAACAAACAACTCTTGATGCGTCATTTTAAAAACTCCCACTGAACGGAGTCAAGCCGGAGAACAAAGTAAAAAAATTAAAACAAAAGTAGAATTTGGTATTATGTAAAGTATGAGTTTGAAAGAGAATGTTTGTCCGTCTCCTTTTGCCCTGCCATTGGCTGGCCACCATTTCAGGATATCCCCCGCCTGGTGCCCACAGTTGGCTAGGATGGGCTTCAGCCCCTTTCAAAGTTAAGCCATGTGGAAAATGTATGAATAATAAAAAATGAACAAAGTAACAAACATAAAAGAAATTAAGTACCTAATGTGAACACTGATCAGAATATCTGATACTTAGCCTTACATGATTTAAATTACTATCTTTTTGACCCTCAGTGGATCGTGCTGCTCCTTCATGTCAAGAAGGAATTTACATACCAAGATTCCAATATCCCACACCTGAGAATGGACAACATATTGATGCAGAGGTCAATAAAGAGGTGGAGATCAGAGTCAAAGCTCAAGTTACACGTGCAAAGTAAGTGAGACAACAAAACAAAGTTATGTCATGGTTCCTTCATTTACTCAACTGCTTATCCACACAAGGAATGTGAGGGGGGCTGGAGCCTATCCCAGCTGACTTCGGGCACGAGGCGGTGGGACACCCTGAATTGGTGGCCACCCAATCGCAGGGCACAAGGAGACGTATATATTCATGCTCACAATCTTACCTACGAGCAATTTAGATTGTTCAATCAGCCTAGCATGTATGTTCTTGGAATGTGGGAGAAAACCGGTGTATCCAGAGAAAACCCACACAAGCCTGAGGAGAACATGCAAACTCGACACAGGACAACTGATAGGTTCACCAATAGGCATTCCCAAATGCACTCACAAATAAAACAGACAACTGACTCAAAACCAGTGTCTTGCAAGAGAGAATTGATCCCGACCTGTCCACGTCCTAGATCATTCTGCCGAATCGATGCCTCACACATTATTTCATATATTTGTTACTTTGTGAGCATAGGTTGTGATTAAAATAATGAATAAATGTTTTTCCATTGTTATATCCTATTTTTAGGTGTTTTTTCAGAGGGTTGTAACGGGTTAATTTGTATTCAGATTTTTTTTATAAAACAAAAATACAAATAAAAAAAATAAAATAAATTGACATACGAGCTAGGTCCTGGAACGCATTATACTCGTATGTCAAGGTAATAAAGTATTTAATTTGCACACTGGCCAAACTATAATACTTATAGTCCAAAAAATACAGTTCTTCATATAGTAATTTATAAAGTATAGGTAAATGGTTTTTGTCATTAATTAGGGCTTATAATTATTTTCATGGGAACTCTAACTAATTTAATGCAATAGTATTTGTTTCTTGTGTAATGACAACTAAATGTTTGTTTTATTGTTGTAATCATTCAGAATACATGGCATCATTATGAGTGGACCAAGTAATATCAATAAGCACAGAACCACACACAACGAGTTCGTCATAAGGTGGATCCCGCAGCCTGGAGATATGGGTGGACACTTCCCATTATGCTTTGCTGTTGAATCAGGGTTAGTCTCTTTTTGAAACTATTACATTACCAATATTTGAGAGCAATTCTGATATACTGTATTCATTTTCTATCCATTACGCCATCTCTAACTCCATATGAATCCCCCAATACTATTATGAGAGGTATTCAAAGAAAGTAACTTCACACTTCATCATCATCACTTTTGATATTTTATTGTTAAGAAAGAATCTACAGAGTACATGTCTACATGCAACTAATTTAAAGGCAACACTTAAAGGTAGACTCTAGTTGAAGGCAACAAGAATGAATCATTTGAATGGGCAGCGATCATAGGAAGCACACAATATTAAAACACTGTGTTGCCTGCAGCAGTTATCAGCAAATGCCTATCATTGGCTACATTATGCTTGAAATTTATCTGCCCCTGGACGGTATCTAACTGTATGCATCCACTGCCAGAGTCAAGGCAAGGACCTCCCAGTTACGGCGATCCATGCTGATGCTCACGGTCGGCCTTCTATCACACCATGTATTATTACACAAAGCCCACATTTGGTGAAACGCATACGAAACTGGCAGCCCACATATTTTGGTGAGGGAACTCAAAACTCTGCTATTCCTGTGTCACGTATGCTCGGGCATTAAGCGGGGAGTGTAGTTGGACCTAAATGCGTGGAAGCAATAAAGGATGTGAAAATTGACTGTGCTGAAAAAACTTTTAATAAAACATAGCGAGGGTGTCAAGAAAAAAACAAGGACTTAGTATCAAATAACAAAACCAAACCTGATGGGAAGACATGGGGAAACGAGGAACATTGCCTGACAACATAGGGGAGCAGTGTAATGCAGGCAATCTGACAAAGATTGACAAACACCGGATGAACTAATCCGCGTTCCAGTGGCAGCGCTACCGCGGCTGAGGGTAACCCCTAGGCGCCTGGGTGGCTCAACAACAAGAAGAGGCAGCAAGCAGGAGATACACCAGGGGTGACGAAACGCCAGGTGAACTCATTGGGAATTTGGATGGACAGGACACAGGAAAAACAACATGACAAAACCAACTCCTAAGTAATGATTGAAATTCATAAGACCCTTGGAAGAACTGGAACTGACCACAATGTACCTAATGTTGGCCACTGCATCACGAGATTATGTATTTTGAAGATTGGACGCTGTCATTTGATTATACATCTTGACGGTAAATTAAATATGCTTAGCAGAAAGTGCCGAACATTTAATGGTAGGATTCATTCATTTCACCGCGTATCCTTGAAAGGCTTGCGGGGGTTGCCGGAGCCTAAACCAGCTAACTTCGGGCGAAAGGCTGACTACACCCTCGGCTGGTCGCCAGTCAGTCGTAGGCCACACAGAGAGTCAGACATCCACTCACTCTCACAATCACACTTCCACCGAATGGGAATCGAACCCAAACTGCTCGCACCAAAGCCAGGAAGAAGAACCACTGCATTATCGGGTGTCTAATTGTTTTATAATTATTATTCAAAGTATTATTTCATTGTGCTCACCAATTGTCTGCAGGTCTTACTCCAATGATGTCTATCAATCTGAAATGAGATGTGTGCTGATTAACGTAAACAAGGAGACAGGTGAGTCAGGAATAACTTAATAGTATTAAGAATAGTGACAACCTCAACAGACTGTTTCTTCCTGAGCGTGAAGCTTTACCTCACTGAAAGATAGCGCACCTTCAAGGACTTGGACTAAAACTGCCTTTAACCTGTTATTTTTTGGATTTATATCAAGTGGAGATTCCCTGCGAGTGCGGTATTTTAAAAAAAAAAAATAATAATAAAATAATCAAAATAAATTATATATATATATATACATATACATATATATATATACATATACATATATATATATATATATATATATATATATATATATATATATATATATATATATATATATATATATATATATATATATATATATATATATATATATATATATATATATATATATATATATATATATATATATATATATATATATATATATATATATATATATATATATATATATATATATATATATATATATATATATATATATATATATATATATACACGAAAACATATGGTGGTCCTACTTCGCGGCTTTTGGTTTATCGCGGCCATGTCGGGTTCACATTAACCAAGATATTCTTGGGATTACTGAATGTTGTTTGTATTATCACTCAAATCATGTATGTATTCACGCTTATCATTGTAATCCCTATCATTCTTCTTGTGAGCTCTAGTGTCTTGAGCTTGATTGAGATTGTAGGGCATGGGACATTCCAGCTCTGGCATTGGTACCTGGGACCAGAAAGAAAATCCCGCCCTTATTGTCACGCCCCTGATCAATAAGAGAGTTTAATTGCCAAAGGTCTGCTAAGCAGTGGAAAGAACTGGAGGTTCCTTCCTAAATTGAAATATTTATCTAATTTGAAAATTAATGTGCACTTTCGCTTGCTGGGTATAAGATAACTATGGGAGTCAGATGTCGAATCGAGTGTGTTTCATTCAGTACAGCGATGATGTGTGAGTGAATTCACCCTGAGACTTATTTGTTGCCTACGTTCATCTTCAAATACTCCAGTTCAGAAAACAAAAGTGTGACGTTGTGGGTGGGAGCAGAGGATCCAACACTAACACTTTGTAACGCAAATGTTTTATAATCCAGTGTATTTAGTCAAGAAAAAGTGTTTTTTTATTCTATAAAATTATTACAGAAAAAAATACCATCAAGTCAAGAGAAATTCTTCACGAGTCACGAGAATAAATAAAATCCACTCTTGAGGCTAAGGCTCAATTTGTGGAAACAGAGGTGAAAAGCATACAGTCTCTATCCTTTTTAGTTGAATCTACGGTGACCTGCTATCAGTCCAGTATGATGGTGGAAATTAAGAAAGCTTCACTCCATGGGATCCATGTGGATCACCTACGTCTCAATGATCCCAACAACATTGAGTGCAATCTCCAAACACATTCCAACACCACACATGTAATTGGAATCATCCCCCTTAACGCTTGTGGAACTTTTCTGGAGGTAAGAGCAAAATGTATTTAATATTCTTTCCTTTAGTAAACCTGATGATTGATTTGAGAGCTACATAAGAATTGCGTTTCTTTATTTATTTTGATCTGCAGGAGGACGAAGATAACCTTATCTTCAAGAATGAAATAAACACTGTCGATAATCCTGCTGACATTATTACCAGGAAGCATAGACTGGAAGTCGACTTTGAGTGCCAGTATCCCAAACGAGGAAATGTGACCCAGAATTTCCTCTCACACAGAAAGTCTATCAAAGTTTGGGAAAAGGGTTTCGGCACATTTACCTATCAGTTCGAGTTCTACCCAAATGACCAATTCCAAAACATGATTAATCCAAACTCATACCCTCTGGAATATAAACTAGGGATGAGGATTTACATGAAGATAGAATCTTCCTCTTCCATGAACAACACAGAGCTTTTCGTAGAATCGTGCAGAGCTGCTCCATATGACAACCCTAACGTTCACCCAACCTACTCAATCATTGAAAATGGGTAAGCTTCTACCTACTCATCTATAGGGTGGGTTGCCAGTGATATCTTGCCTTTGTTTCTGCTTTGGTCCACTGGGTTTGAACATTGTTAAATTAAATACTACATTAAACAACAGATAGTCGAAATGAGATAACTAATTTTACACAGGATCAAATTAGAACTGAGTACTAATGCTTTGCTTGACCTAAACAGATCCTCTTTAATTCACATATTATATCACAAAAAATATGTATCTCTTCTTTTCCACATACTTATTAACAATTATTTTTGATTGTATTAAATTTCCCATGTATAACTAGAAATAAATGAGCATTTGTGAAATAGATCCCTGTGTAATGCACAGTAGTTGAGAGACCCACACCCTTTTATTGTGTGCTTTGATTAGATGTACAGCGGATCCAACAGTTTCGATCTATGCCAATTCTGATCCACATGAATTCAAGTTCAGCATGGAGGCCTTCAAATTTATTGGTTTCCATGATCAAGTGAGTATATATTTGGAGATATTATCGTATGTTTTTAGCAGTGCAAACGGGAAACCACAAACCGCCATTAAGAGTAACACCACACTAAACATAAACAAAATAACTTTATTCATGTCAGGAGCAGCTCGTTTGTCCCTCATGTCCGAGCAGCTGCGAGTGATTCTTGATTACTTTCTCATGTGTATCTAAACACGACTTAATTGGTATTCATTGTCGGATCAGACTGCGTTATACTGCATACATCGTTGCGAAGGTACTGTTCTCCATGCTCTGGTTTGTTTTTGTTTTTGGATGCACAAGTCCTTATTAATTTGTAAGTCTTTCTGAGTGATTAGTCGTTATCATGAGTACAATTTGCCTCATCCCCTCCTGCTTCCCCGCTACTGGGTCCTCATCCCTCCTACATCGTCACGACGTCTCGGCGCGATCATAACAATTCAGGCTCTAGAAATATTAATTAATTCATCTTCCATTTGACAGACGAGGCGTTAGCACGTTGGCCTCACAATCCTGGGGTCGAGGGTTTGATCTCAGGTCCTGCGGGAAGTTGGCATTTTATCCCCAGGCTTGTGTGTTTTTTTTCTGGATTCTCCGATTTCCCCCCCCTCTCCCAAAATTGCCCGCATGTATGAGTGTGGGAGTGACTGGTAGTGTCTCCTTGTGCCCTGTGTTTGGCTGGCCATCAGGGTGTTCCTCACCTGGTGCACCAAGTCAGCTGGGATAGGCTCTAACACTCCCCACGACACTTATGAGGATAAGCGGTTGGGTTTTATAAAACAACAATGATAATTATCATAAAATAATTTTTCCTATCATCTCATTTTGAACCGCTTTGTTGGGGTCCTGGAACCAATCCCATCTGTCTCCGGACCAGAGGCGGGGACACCCTGAATTGGAAAAGTGTCAGCAGGGGGCGGTGGTCAATTGCAAGAGTGGAATGTCTCCCCCACAAGTACTGATGGAACTTCTTGACACCATAGATGAGCCCAAACGCCTCTTTCTCAATTTGTGAATATTTTTTTTCTGCTGGGCACAGCATGCGTGAAGCGTAGGCTATGGGCCTCACCTCCCCATTTGGCATGGTGTGTTGAATGACTGCCCCTATTCCATATGAAGAGGCATCACATCCCAATGTGAGGGGTAGGCTTGAATCACAAATGTGAGTCCATCCACAGAAAGCAATCTTTCATCAACATTTCATTTTTTATTCCACTCATGAACCTGTCTCGCAGTGCCGAATCCAAATTAGCGCCAAACTCACAATTTGGTGCTTGTTGCTTTAGTTCTGCTACATTCAGCGCCACAGTTTGATTCGTCTTTTGATTACATTTGTTAAAGCGGAATCTTTCTGCGACCAATATTGGCTTTGGCTCAAAATGTTCCTTCAAAATCCTCACAATGTCATCGAAAGACTTATCTTTGGGCTTGTTCGGTTGAACCAAGTTCCAAGTGCATGTTGGGACTTCTGTGTTTTTGAGCGACATGCCTTCCTCAGGTGTCCTATTTTCCCACAGTTGTGACACTTTGATGATTTGAAATAACATTCATTGTCATTGTGATTTTTGCCCTTACATCTGTAGCATGTTTTAGTTTTGTGTCTTCACCTTGTGAATTGCTCCCGTTCCGACGAATTCAACATCAGCTCCTCTTAGCTGGCTTGGTTAGCAGTCTTCATATTGAGTGCAATTTCAAAAGCTTTTGCAAATGTGAGTCCACATTTCATTTTTTATTCCACTCATGAACCTGTCTCGCAGTGCCGAATACAAATTAGAGCCAAACTCACAATTTGCTGTTTGTTGCTTTAGTCCTTAAATCCTACTGTGGCACAGTTTGATTCGTCTTTTGATTATATTTGTTAAAGTGGAATCTCTCTGCGACCAATATTGGCTTTGGCTCAAAATGTTCCTTCAAAATCCTCAATGTCGTAGAAACACTTATCTTTGGGCTTGTTCGCTTGGACCAAGTTCCTCAAAGGTCCGTATGTGGTAGCTCCCATTACGTTTAGCAACACGGCTACATTCTTCGCTGGGTCGATGTCGTTAGCATCAAGGAACTACTCCAGCCACTCGATTTATGCGGTCCACGGCTCATTTTCAGGCTTGTATTCATCAACCTTGCCGATTTGGGACATCATACAAGTGAATCTTTTGTCCTTTTTCCTCTGCAATTTATCCTTGTCGCCAGTTGTACTGTATTGAAAAAGGGAGACAGGACACAGTCATCCGTTTACGTTGTTTTACTTAGAACCAAATGTGCCACAATATATATACACAAATACACCCAAGTATCCATGCATTTAATTACGCATGCGCGTAATAAGTTGGAATACACCACAGCTTCTTAATTACCTTTACAAAGAGGAGCCTAATTGAAAATTTCCTTAACCCACTGTTCTCATTTGAGGACAGCTTGTAATATTTTTCTGATTTGATATGAAGGTGTTTCCCCATTCTATTCCGTTCTGAAAACATTGCAAGAATCTAAAACTTGTTATCTCGGGTTCAAGGGGGTTAAGTTCATCCACCCTATTTAATTTTTTTTTTGGAAATTTTATTTTTTTTAAATTTATTGTTGGCTAGGTTTTGTCATGTTGTCTTGTTTTAAAACGTGCGTCTTCCCCTGTCCTGTACAATAATAGAAACTCGGTGCAGAGGAATTAAGTTCTGGCTGTTGTTGCAGTAAATCATTTCATTTTTTATCTTAATAGGTGTACATCAGCTGTTCAGTCATGATGTGTGAAGCAGGGAATCCCAACACTAGGTGCTCACAGGGATGCATCAACACCACATTGAGCCACCATCATAAAAAGAGAGAGGCTGTCATTCAAAGTGCCAACCACTTTGTTTCTCAAGGCCCATTACGTCTTCAGAGATCAGCAGAGGGTAACGGAACCACAGGTACAACGATATAAAACATGACTCAACTGTATGCCTTCAAATGCCCACTTATCTTGCTTGTCTCACTAAATATGTGTTTCCTTCTCTCATCTAGGGATGAATTTCAATTTGAACCTCATCTTTATTGCTGGATCTCTTCTTGCAGTTGCTGGTATGATGACTGTTGCAATATACAAAGCCAAAATGTCAAGAATTGCATATCAACGTTTGCCAACAGTTGAAAACTAAACACCTTCACATATGTTTGTTAAGTTGTATTTTGAGCGGATGGATCTGGGTATCATAATTATTTTTCACAACAGCAATTACTTCTGTAGTTTGGTGTAAGGGTAAAAAATACTTCTAATATGGATCTTAATTTGTGCCTACTCAATATTTAAAGGAACTTCTTTTTTCCAATGAATGTACACTGAAAGGACAATCAAACTGCAAAGTAGCTTTTGCATCTTCATTAATTTTGATCATGAAAACTGGAAAATCTTAACGCAAATTGAGTTGACTCATTGGCTGTCCATGACTGAGACATGACATTTAATGTAAATGAGTTAAGTAGAAAATTGCTATGTATGCCTATGAATAAAAATATATTGAAATACATTTTGTGTATATGAAATTGGTACTCATGCTTTAACATTAATAAATCAACATCTCTGGTAGGATGGCCTGGTGGAGTGAATGGTCAGCACAGAAATGGGAAAGCTACGGCCCGCGGGCCACATACTTTTTAATCCGGCCCGCCGGCGTTGTTCAAACTATGTTTTTTTTCCAAGATGGCGCTTTCACGCGGAAGCCATTGGCAGTAGCTCTGTCCAGTGTTTGTTTTTCGTGTTTTACAGCCCCTCTATCTTTTTTTTTTTTAATTACATCTTAATATTTCTTAATACATTCCTTTTTAATTTACTTTTTATTTTAATGATGAGTGATGAGTATGTTAATACTTAAGTCCTTTTTTTCTGTTTATGTTTCATATGAACTGTTAACGGATGCAGTTTTTCATATGTATCGTATCTTGTGCTGACCCGGCCCATCTGTCAAATTTTTAAAGTCAATGTGGCCACCCGGGCCGAAAAGTTTGCCCACCCCTGGGTTAGCGCGTCGGCTTCACAGCTTTGAGAGCCTGGTTTAAAATCCAGGTCATGTTCATCTGTGTGGAAAAGGCACGTTCTTCCCGGGCCTGCGTGGGTTTCCTCCAGGTACTCTGGTTTCCTTCCACATTCCAAAAACATGCATGGTAGGCTGATTGGACTCGCTAAATTGCCCCTATGGGTGTGTGTATGCATGGTTGTCCATCTCCTTGTGTGCTGCAATTCAGGGTGTCCACCAGGACTTCGGGCCAAAGGAATATCGGAGGAAACTGGATTACTCGGAAGAAACCCACACAGGCCCAGGGAGAACATGCAAACTCCGCACAGGTGGACGTGACCTGGATTTGAACCCAGAGCTGTGAGGCCGACGCGCTAACTACTCGCGGCACTGGGCCGCTCTGAGGATAAAGTGGTTCAGAAAATGAGATGAGAAAAATTAGATACTTTCCGCCAACTGTTGTTGAGTTTCTCTGATTTCGAGCTTTATGGCGCCATTAGCGCCACACAATTTTTTTTATGACTTGTTTCCCCAGAAGATGGCGCCCCTGATTCATTCTGGATTTAACCAAGAATGTAGGTCACTCACAAATACATTTTCGTTCGCACTATACCGTGAACACATAATTTTAATGTTACTAATTCCTCATATTATTTTCCATCAAACCTTTCCTGGTTGTTTATTTTGTTATGCATTGTAAACCTCGCAACTGCAGTTCAGTATTTTTTAAGTAAAGAAATTGACATGACATACTTTGGTACAATCTGTTAACAAACAAAACATTATGCTGATTAAGCTGCTATTGGTACATTGATTATTTAAAATAACGGTTGTTGTTTGTCCTGTGTAGAGTTAATACGAGGAAAATGTGTGCATATTCGATGTTTTTCTTGTGAGTCCTTGTTCTTAAGGTGGCGGCTGTCACGATACAGAGCGTGGCAGCTTTTCTCCTCCCCTCCTGTTGCCGAGCTGGGTAAGGCTCCCCTGCCGCGGACTACCAGGCTAATGAAAGAGCTAGCTAGCCACGGAGGGTCCACGATTGGCTCCCTGTCCCGACTGCCCGAGCTGGCAGCTTGTAGCGTCAGGAAGGACCGGGCTGACAGACGCTAAAGGTGGAATTACCCCCTAAAACAACGGATATAATATTTGGAAGTTGGGGAACGATTCTTTATTGAACCATTGGATTGCCCAATTCGACGAAAACAAAGATTTAAACTACGGGAAAGTTTCCGATTTGATGTCGATGTGGGAACGCTACTGCTCGGAGTAGATGGCAAGCTAGGTTTTAGCCGATATTTGAAGGTTTATGTGTTTTTTTATTTTAGAAATCTAAATATACAGCGATGCTTTAGACGATAGTAGGGGCGTTGAGTCAAAATATGTCCGCATTTGATCAACTTTTGGGTCACTCAGCGTTGGTATCGCGGCGGAGTTAATGTTTGAAATTAGCGAGCGTTAGCTATCTAGCTGGCTAGAAGCTAATGTTTGGCTGAGTGTTAACTCCAGACGGTTTCCAAGCCAAAGATTTTTGCTTTAAATGAAGACGTGTCTCGCAAGCGTATATGTTTGCTTACACGCACTTTACTTGTTGTATAGTTTACAGTTTACTTTTTAAGAGTGTGATACAGCCACTAGAATGAGCTTTACTTTTTAAAGTCATCTATGTTTTGATATCTTAAAAAAATGCTTGTCGATATGCAATCGCCGTCGCCGAATCACCAGCGTTCTCGCCTATCGCTAGCCATCTCTTGTTGAGCTCGCCGGACGAAGTTGGATTCCTTAATGGGCTTGCTCGGAGGCCTTGTCTACGTTGGAAAAAACGCGTCCAAAGCCTTGATATACATTATCACAGTTTGAGTGGATTTATATTTTTATGCCTGGATATCCGATAATCCTCAAGTTCCAATAAGAAGACAAGGACTTCGTTTACCTGCTGGTTCGAAAAACTGTTCATTATCAAGGTAACTGGAAGTGAAACAACTAGAAACACAAGTCACATAAAAGTAACAAACTAGCTAGGCCATGGGTGGCGAATATGCGGCTCGCGGCCGATATGAATGCGGCTCTTTGCTTCCAATCATGTTTTGTAACAGCTGTGGCCGTTCCCCTCATTTCATGTGTCTCTTATTTTTATTTCATCTCATTTTCTGAACCGCTTTACTACTACTACTAGGGTTGTGGGAGATGCTGGAACCTATCCCAGTTGAGGTCAGGCCAGAGGCAGGGGACACCCTGAATTCGTGGCCAGCCAATTGCAGGGCACAAGGAGACAAACAAACATTAACACTCGCTCACCAACGGGCAATTTATAGTGTCCCATCAGCCTACCTTGCATGTCTTTGGAATGTTGGAGGAAACCAGAGTACTAGGAGAAACCCCACGCATGTCCATTCAGAACATGCAAACTCCACAGAGGTGGACCGACCTGGATTTGAACCCAGGTCCCCCACTGTTAGGCCGACACTATAACAACGTCCCATTAAAAACAAATAATAAATTATATATAATTATACGTTTTGTAAATGGAAGTGTTATGGTAAATAGTATGGTGTTTTTGTGTGTCTGTCTTTGTTTTGGCAGGTCAGTCCATGGTGTTGCACCCTGACCCTCAGTAATTTTTGCTCTCTATGTCGAACTTGTTCGCCACCCCTGAGCTAGGGGTTAATATGAGAATTAAAAATTCTAGATGAGCATAAAACGTGGTTATCAAGTTGTTTTTGAAGAATGTGTCTGTTTTAAAATATTGACATTGATTTGGATTGGATAACTTTATTCATCCTGTATTAGGGAAATTTCATTGTGACAGTAGCAAGAGGGGTAGAATGCGGATACAGGAAATGTATAGTTATGCATAGTTACAATTTAGACAGTACAGCCGCAAAGGCCGCAGAACAACAGAGCAAAAGCACAAAGTAAAAAGCAAAGTAAATTGGATCATTAAGAATCAACAAATCATTAAAACAGAAAATCAGCAAAAACAAAACGAGCAAGAGTGGACGGAGGTACCGCCACCGGCTGCCACTTAAACGGCGCCATCTTGGTTGCGGTAGCAAAACGGATACACACTTAAGAAAAAGGCGTTGTAAAGTTGGATACTGCTGCGTATTGTGACAGCTAGTCCCATGTGTAATGACAGCATAGGCATGGCTGAATGGTTCCAAAAAAGAAGATGCAGAAAGAAGCCAGGCAAACAACAAAGAAAGTTGTAAAAACTTTAAAGTATAGAGTACAAAGTAAAGTAAAAAGGAATGTATTAAGAAATATTAGAATGTAATTTAAAAAAACATAGAAGAGCTGTAAGACATGAGAAACAAACACTGGACAGAGATACTGCCACTGGTTGCCGCGTGATGGCGCCATATTGGATCTTTATAATTTGTCAGTGATAACTAAAAACCCTTACCTGAGTGGACTGCACAAATATTTAACCAAGTTTGGGAGTCGAGAAGTGATTCCCAAAAGTAGTTATTTAAGTCTTTTCATAGAAATGTTATGCTGAACAATCATTAATTTAATATTTTCTCATTCATGTTAACTGTCATTTTGTATAACATGGTGTCATGATGGATGTGTAATGATCTTTCCTTTCATGGATGCTTACACCAACCATCACCACCAGATTCTCATAAGAAAAAGGGTCATGCCTGTTATAAATAGATGCCTATGAACAGGGGTTGGAAAACGTTTTTGACAGACAATGTGGCATGAACAAATTATATTTTAAAATACTCCTTGACGGCCATACTCAAAATTTAAAAGTAAAAATACACGAAAATCTGCATTTTATTTTGTAATTTCAACACTTATACAAAAAGTCTCAATTCTTTTAAGCTCTTTCAGCTCTTTCACCAGCGGTGTCCATATTTTACCTCAGGTTAGCGGAGAACCATATGCACCCATCAAAAGAGCCATAGGTTTCCTACCCTTGGCTTAGAAGAATTCACGTCGAAAGTATGCGTTGCATTTATTTGACTTTTTACACAATGCAGCCAATTGGAATATTGTCACAACTCTTGACTTTCTAAATGGCAAACCCACAACATCCTATGTGTTGTGTTATGTAAATTTATTTCTCCTGGTTAAATGAGTCAGGGTCAGTACTAGGTCCTGCTATCAATGCCTGTATTTTTTCCTTTTGCCATACAATCATTGTAATTCCTTTCCTGCCAATGTCCTAATTCCATCTCCTATCCATGATTATAGATGATGTGTGAAGTGATGCCCACCATCAGTGAGACTGAAGGACCAAGTGGAGGAGGTAGCACAGGTCAACGAGGGTCTGGCTCTCCTTTACAGTCGGACTCTGAAGGTCATTTTGAGTCACTGATGGTCTCCATGTTAGAGGAGAGGGATCGACTCCTTGAAACCCTAAGAGAGACACAAGAAAATCTGGGCTTGGCTCAGGGGAAACTGCATGAAGTTAGCCATGAAAGGGATTCTCTCCAGAGACAACTCAACACGGCTTTACCGCAGGTAGGAGAGCAGAAGACACTGCATACATCTTATTCTGTTGTTCAAATTTGTCTCGCTGATTATGATTGCAAAGCACACAGTATTCTCATCTCATTTTCTGAACCGCTTTATCCTCATTAGGGTCATGGGGGGTGCTGGAGCCAATCCCAGCTGTGTCTGGTCCAGAGGTGGTGGGGGGGGGGGGCACCCTGAATTGGTGGCCAGCCAATTGCAAGGCACGAGGAAACGGAAAACCATGCACACTCACACCCATACCTAGGGGCAATTTTACAGTGTCCAATCAGCCTAAAAATGCATGTTTTTAGAATGTGGGATGAAACTGTAGTATCCGGAGGAAACCCATGCAGGCCCGGGCGAACATGCAAACTCCGCACAGATGGAGATGACCTGGATTTGATCCCAGAGCTGTGAGGCCGACGCGCTAACCACTCGCCCCACCCAGCCGCCTGCACACAGTATTGTTTTGAATATATTAAATGAGCACAAATAGTGCTGGACGATATGACAAAAATTATCTCTTTAAAAAAAAAAAAAAAATCTGTGTATCGATAATTTTCACGATAACTTTGGCATTTTTTTTTCGTTTAGTATCCCCTAACTAGCAGTAAATTGATTTGAGATTTTTAATAGCCAATATCCAAAAATGTTTGGGCTATCTAATACCAATATGCCTTATTTCTTTAAGTCTAACGCCTACAGTTTATGTACCAAGAAACTGAAGCAAAGTTTGGGTGCATGTTATATGCAAATCCTGGTGAAACACTGCACTCTCCTGTTGAAAACCTCCTGTCCACAGCACTTATGCGAGATGGCGACAATCTACGTTTTACAAAACCCAGCCCTCTCCAAATAGCCATGGCAAGTTTGTAGGATAATATAGGGTTGTAAAAATAAAAAGTTTCTTCAGGGAAACGATTCTGCCCAAGGAGCGCTATACTTGCTCAAAAAGAATGGAATCAATTGTTTGGTGAATCAGTTGATGATCAATCAGACTTGGAATTAAAAAAGATAATATAATGATGAATTATATTTGTAAGGATTTAGACTTGTGAATAACATTTGAGAATTGTGTTCATATTGGTAATAGTTTGTTTTACCAGGTTTCCATTCCATGTTGTGAGTAAATGTTTTGTCATGGTGACGTGTATACATTTACCAGTTACCACTACTACTGATGCAGTCCTTGGTGTGAGCTGAAAAAAATATTTTTTAGATTTTTCTTAATTAAGGGTGCACTTTATACACGGGTGCGCGTTATACTCAAATAAATATGGTGTGGAAGATTGTCTTTTGTCCCTTTTGCAAGTTGAAGGTGAACACATACAAACACACACACAAACACAATCGAAACACATTTTTATTTGTTCTAATTCACCATGTATTGACAAAGTAATAAATCACGCGTGGTTTAATATACTAAAATTTGTTTAATAGAACTATAAAGTTAGACGTGGAGAATATAGACCGGCATACACAATCGTAGAAGCAGGTGGAGATGGGTGTCGGGGGGACTTTATCCACAGCAACTCACTCGAACAAACAAATTTAAATTAACATGGATACACATATACAGACACTCAACGTTTAATGTAACTTCACACAAAAATGAATTCTAATTTAGTTTGAATCTTTTTTTACCTTATTTCTATGGGTTGACCCCACCCAGACGTTTGCCGAAGTCTTCAAAACGAATGCATCCAGAGTTGTTTGTTTTCGCCTCCCCTTCAAAATATCTCGAAAATGACGCGCCCAAATATCATAACTATACAATAATGCGTGACTACTTGCCAGCTTGTCGGGGTTCCTCTTTTCTCCAAAATCTGAAAACTCTTGCCACTTCGTTGTAACTTTCCTGGGTGATAATCGAGGCAAATGATTGATAAATTCCATCGTGGCTTTCGAATTGGAACTATATTTTATCCACAATAAAAGAAGGCTTAGTTAATTTCTATGTGAAACGTTCATTTCAGATACGAGTAAATCGACATATGAGCTCAGTCCTGAAACGCATTAAGCCTGTATCTCGAGGTACCGCTACACAACACAGGTGTCAAATAGATTCAACAAAGGGCTAAGTTGGTGCAGGTTTTCCTACCATCTGAAAGAGCTGTGACAGTTTGACCAATGATACTTCTGCTGAAAACAGCTGCACCTGACTGCAATCATCTGGTTATAGTTGTAAGAGAATAGATTGAAAGGGTGTCGTCTTCACTGCTTAGTAGGAAAACCTGCACCCACTTAGGCCTTTAGGGTTGGTTTGACGGCAGTAACACAAAAAGGCCAGGTTAATTTTTGAAGAGTTCTATCGGTGGAAGAACCTTGTACATGTTTGTGAGATGTTCAAAATCTAAGAGGTATTTTCTTGACTGGCATTTTATTTATATCTTATTATAATTGCTTTGCTGGAGCAGTAACAGTTGTGTAAAACTTTTGCACAATTCTGGGTTACTAGTATTTGAGATTGTACAAAACTATTTTCAACCTCACATGCACACTGAATTAAATGGTGTAAACTATATATGCTAACTCAACGAGCTGAAATTGTTTGGTAAAAGGTGTGAGTACATTTATTTTATTTTTCAGGAGTTTGCAGCACTAACAAAAGAAGTGAACATGTGCCGGGAACAGCTTTTAGAAAAGGAGGAGGAGATTGCAGAACTGAAAGCTGAAAGAAACAACACGCGGGTAAGTTGAAATGCTTTCTCCTCTCATTCTTTCCGCTTCATCCGAAGTCGGATCCCGGGGGCAGGAGATTCAGCAGGGAAGCCCAGACTTCCCTCTCCCCAGCCACTGAATGCAGCTCTTTCGGGAGGACCCCAAGGCGTTCCTGGGCTAGCTGGGAGACATAATTTCCCCCACTGTGTCTGAGGTCAGCCCCGTGGCCTCCTGGTGGGACATGCCTGGAACACCTCCCGAAGAGGGCGTCCAGGGGGCATGTTGATTAGATGCCGTAGCCAACTCATCTGGCTCCTCTTGATCCAGAGGAGCCGTACTCCGAACCCTTCCCGGATGACTGAACTTGTCATCTTATCGCTAAGGGAGAGTCCAGACATCCTGCGGAGGAAAGTCATTTCAGCCGCATGTATCTAGGATCTCGTTCTTCCGGTCGCGACCCATAGCTCATGACCATAGATGGCCAGACACTGACACTGGTCACAAAAGGACTGGACACCGCGAATCAGGGGTTCCGGAATTCGACATGGCAGGAGTATCCCCCACAAGACTCTCCGCGGGACACGGTCGAAGGCCTTCTCCAGGTCCACAAAACACATGTAGACTGGTTGGGGAGGGGGTGGGGGTAATCCTTTTTTGTTTTGTATATAATCATTTTTCAGATCATAAGAAATATTGACTGTTTTAGGCATGGGCGATATGACAAAAGGGATGAGTGAATTTTTGTCATAGCACCCATGCCTAAAACATTCAACATTTCATATAATCTGAAAAAGGTTTATATACAAAACAAATAGTGTATTTTCACACCTAACAAATGCACCGTCTGAAAGGGTGGAGTCTCAGTTGCGGGTGTATTTTCAGTTTTTTTTTCTAATATATACTTGACCGGACGTTTGGTCAAACGGACGTTTGGTCGACCGGACGTTTGGTCGACCGGACGTCCGAGTACCTCCTATGTATTGGTCCCCGAAGGTTTGGCCGACCGGACGCGCTGCTGTGGTTGCGCTGGAATGACACGATACCATGCATGCTAACATATGTTTTAAAAAAGGCGCTAAGTAGGAGCAAAAAAGTTTGATTTTTTTTTTGACGTAATGTGTATTCACGAAAATATAAGTCAAAGTATTCAAACATCTACAAATCTGTCTAAGTCATCATCTTCTGTAGCCGACGAAGAGTGGGCGAGTTTGCCAGCAATGCTGGGTTCCATCTCATTTACAGAGTCAGAGCTGTCGCTGTGGGGATTCGTAATAGTGATTCCTGCTTTGGCAAAGGCTCAAACTACAGTGCTCGCCAGAACTTTAGCCCAGGTGTTGACAATCCATTCCAAATTGTCACGTAACTCGTGTGACGCTGCCTGCCCGCCTTTGAATGGAACTATATTATGTTTGCCAATCCGAAATGCATCACTCCCACGTCTTTCGCCACGCTGACTCTCCTCGCTCTTATACCGTGTACGATTCGTAGCTTCTGTACAAGGCATTCTGTTGTCATTTCACGTCAGGCATTTCCTCTTAATAGCTGTAATGTTTCTTTTTAAGTATTGAGTGTTTTGGAATGTTAACAGTGCTACAAGCACACGGAAGCTAACTGCGTTGCCCCTCGGTTGGGATGTTTTGAAGGTTTTGAATGGATTTACCGTAATGCTTGGAATATGTGAGGATGCTAGTTTTAGGATGAACGTCCACTGGGTTGATCGCAATAAGCATGACACCAGGAAATAAAACCAGTTAGTCAAGCAGTCAGGGTCATACTAAGTTCTGAATTCAGCCCATAAACAAAGCCCACAGACTGATAGAGAAAAAGTTAGACTTAAGTATGCGTTATAAGTGAAAATTTGGTATTTGTGCTGTGATCTATACCATAATCTGAGTGCAGTTGTTATTGTAATGTTATCCTGTGTTATTCAATGCAATTGTCATATCTTCATAGCTCTTGTTGGAGCATTTGGAGTGCCTGGTTTCTCGTCATGAACGTAGCCTGAGGATGACTGTGGTGAAACGACAAGCGCAATCTCCTGCAGGAGTCTCTAGTGAAGTTGAAGTCCTCAAAGCCCTAAAGTCACTTTTTGAACACCACAAAGCCCTTGATGAGAAGGTAGGACATTAAGCAAATTTCTTATCAATTTTCATTTTTTGCCTACATTTGCTTTAGTGTGAAGATTTGATGTTCATTATTTTTAAACGGTGCACTATTTTATTTATTTGGTTTTTCATATTCCAGGTAAGGGAGAGACTACGAGTGGCCTTGGAAAGATGCAGTGCTTTGGAGGAACAGCTGACCATGTCACACAAAGAAGTGAGACAATTTGCCAATAATTATTGTTCATATATTACTGTTTGTTTCTCGCTATCTGTTCTTTGACATTTTTATTCAGAATTAAAAGCGAAACTAGGGACACATCATCTTTACCACCTCTTGGGCAACACAACCCAAAGGGACTGAACTGCAAAATTGCCTAAAACACTTCAAGCAGTTGACAATACACATACATATCTATATATATATCTATATATCTATCTATATATATATATATATATATATATATATATATATATATATATATATATATATATATATATATATATATATATATATATATATATATATATATATATATATATATATATATATATATATATATATATATATATATATATATATATATATATATATATATATATATATATATATATATACATATATATATACATATATACATATATATATACATATATACATATATACATATATAAATATATAAATATATATATATATATATATATATATATACATACATATATAAATATGTATATATATATTTATATATATATATATACATATATATATTTATATATATACACATATATATATACATATATATATACATATATATATACATATATATATACATATATATATATATATATATATATATATATATATATATATATATATATATATATATATATATATATATATATATATATATATATATATATATATATATATATATATATATATATATATATATATTTATATATATACACATATATATATACATATATATATATATATATTCATATATTTATATGTGCGTGTATGCGCGTGTGTGCGCACGTGCGCGTGAGTATGTGTGTATATATTTTTTTTTGTCAATACACCCAATGGATTGTGGCCTCGGTTAGGGGTTAGGGACCTACAGAGAGCTGGGAGCACAGTGACAAAGGGGACTATCAGTAACAAAATGCCCCGCCTGGGTCTCAAATCCTGCACTTCCAGACATGTCCCCCTCCTGAAGCCAGTACACGCCCAGGCCCGTCTGCTGTTCGCTAGAGAGCAATTGGATGATCCAGAAGAGGACTGTGAGAATGTGTTATGGTCAGATGAAACCAAAATTGAGCTTTTTGGTAGAAAAACAGGTTCTCGTGTTTGGAGGAGAAAGAATGCTGAATTGCATCTGAAGAACATCATCACCACTGTGAAGCATGGGGGTTGAAACATCATGCTTTGGGGATGTTTTTCTGCAAAGGGACCAGGACCACTGCTCCGTTTAAGGGAATGAATGAATGGGGCCATGTATCGAGAGATTTTTGAGTCAAAATTTCCTTCCATCAGCAAGGACATTCAACATGACAATGATCCCAAACATACAGCCAGAGCAACAAAGGAATGGCTTCGTAAGAAGCATTTTAAGGTCATGGAGTGGCCTAGCCAGTCTCCAGATCTCAACCCCATAGAAAATCTGTGGAGGGAGTTGAAAGTCTGTGTTGCCCAACAACAGCCCCAAAACATCACTACTGTAGACATCTGCATGGAGTAATGGGCCAAAATACCAGCAACAGTGTGTGAAAAGCTTGTTAAGTGTTTCAGAAAACGTATGTCCTCTGTTATTGCCAACAAAAGGTACATAAAGTATTGAGATTAACTTTTGGTATTGACCAAATACTTATTTTCCAGCTTATTTTGCAAATAAATTCTTTAAAATTTAAACAATGTGATTTTCAGTTTTTTTCCCACATTCTGTCTCTCATGATTAGGTTTACCTATGTTGACAATTACAGGCCACTATTTTTTTTCAAGTAGGATAACTCGCACAATGGGTGGTCGACTAAATACTTATTTGCCCCACTGTACATATATTTCACCAATATTGTTTTTTTAATACAGCTTTTTGTTTTATTTAAAAAAAATCATGTATACTTTTTTTTTTTTACTATTTATTAATACATTGTTTTTTCATTCAACATTTTAGTAATACGGGCTCCTACTTTTTATTGTGTCCAAATTCATTTCATGGATGGGCAAGTCTTGATTCTCCCTGTTGAATGGGATTATGATTGACAAAAGCCCTGGAGGATGTTGAAATGCCCTAGATTTTATCTCTGCTCCATAATGAAGCACTTAATGCTGCAGTCATCTTTCGTTCCTGAGACATGCACACACACTGAATGATGCCTTGGGTATTTATGTTGTTTCCCACTCACTGGGAAAAAACATAACATTAGTTATGATAACTTGAAATGAACTCTATTTGTAAACTGCTGTCAATCTAATTATTTACTTTGGTGTTCATAAACTCTGTCTCTATAGTTGGCTTACTTTAGGGAGCAGAGCTTCCAGAAGAGAGGAATGGCAGATGGAACTACTGAGGTTAACCACAACTCAGAAAATACACCTAGCACTAATGGAAAGGTGAGGTTATTCATCAGCACATTGTTGAAAGTGTGTGTGGAAGACAGCGTTGACTAGTGTCTCACCTAGGTCTACAATGTCTTGTGTGTTTTGTCTGTCTTTCTACTGCCACCAAGACATTTTCCGAAAACGGGATGAAATAATGTTCTAATGTAATCTATCTTTTGTGTAAATTTAAAGGATTTGCTTCTAAATATAAGAAATATGTTTGAAGATAAGTGCTTAAAACATAAGCACAACCTCGGAGAGCACAGAAATATAGGCTGAACTTTTTTTCATTTAGATTTTTTGAAGCAGATCTAAAATTGAGTTTGTCAAGATCACAAGTTTTTCATGCTTCCTGATCTCCTATCACTGTGTAAGGCGTAGTGACCGTTTCTGAGTTAGTTGGATTTTGATTAAGCAAGGAGTAATGTCACAATTCCCTACATTCTTCAATGCACTGAGTTAACAACAATATTTATTTGAACTCCTGAAAAAAAAAGATCATAAAATTCTACATTTTGAGTTAAAAAGACTGTTTTATTTACTCCTTTCCAGTCCAGCTTGGTGGAAAATAGCGCGTCTCCTGTGACCAATGTCTACGGAAGTAAAAATGCCCCCTTTTTAAATTTTGAGTATTTTATACAACTGGAGCCGACATTTTTTAGCCTAATAGCTCTATGGGTAAACCTGGGCGATAAAAAAATAAATATTTTCAAATTAAAGGAAGCATTAAAAGCTATGAATCCTTCCCATAGCCACTCTGATTTCAAAAAGGAGATTTAACGTTGAGACGGAGATACATTGACAGAATCTGCCATTTGTGCAAGAGCAGCAGACATATTTCACGGCCTGGTGATTGAGGGTGGGAGTGGGGGTTCTTCGTAACAACACGCATACCCTGAATTTAAAGCATCGTGTGGCTAGTTTGAAAAATTTAAGAAAAGGACTGGAATCCACTCAATTGTGTGGCATGGCGAGGCAATGAGTGCGGCTGAGTCAACGAGGCAGCAGAAGGGTTTAGAAAAATATTCGAAAAAATTGTGAAGCATATCTACGTTCCACAGCAAGTTTTTAATTGCGACGAGACTAAACTCTTCTGGAAGAAGATGCCCTGTCGCACATTACTCCCAGCCGAGGAGAAGAAAATGCCGAGACACAAGCTTATGAAGGGCTGACTTACCCTTGCTCTCTGTAGTAAAGCCAGTGGAAATTGTAAGATTAAGCCAATGTTAGTTTCCACTCGGAAAACCCAGAGCCTTCAAAATTCGCAATGTCCTGAAGGAGATATTTAACGTCATGTCAACAAATAGTTTCCCATTGAAATGAACTAAAAACAAATGAATTCGCTCCAACCCTCCAAAAAAACACACCAAAAAACAGAATATTGATATGGATTTTTTTCAAATTTGTTCTCATTCGCCATCTATTAACAGAGTAACAAATAACTAGTGGTTATGATATGCTCTGCCGGGTTGGCTCTTTTTTCCCCGCCTCCATCCTGACTTTCAGCTGCAACCTCAAGAGTTGTTTTCATTTGTCTTCCCTTCAAAATACTCATAAAGTGATGCACACACACTTCCCCACAATAGGATAATGTATGGCCACTTGCCAACCTGCCCGGGAAGTATTACTCCTCTCGTATTGGGGAGCAAGCTTCATCATTTGTACTGACTAACAGGGAAAAAAAACACTTCAACAGTTCAACGCTCCGCCCAGTGCTCATAGAGACATTACAAGAGGCATTTGCGATGGGAAAGATGTTCTCAAAAGCATTCTCGCGCATTGGCCACACCTGGCTGTATGCTCGTATATCAAAATTTGTCTTGCATCTCAAGGTATGTATTTGCTCGACATTTTACTCGTATCTCAAATTGCTTTTTTGTCGAGGTATTACTGTACTCAAATAAATACGGTATGCAATTTACAGTGTCCAACCACTTTACTGTGCATGTCTTTGGTATATGGGACGAAACCAGATTACCACAGAAGTAGAGTGTTTCACATTGCAGTCCATTTACAGTATTCTTTGTCCACAGCGGTCATCAGATGGCTCAATCAGTCAAGAGGATGAATCGGGTCATGGTTTCGGCAAAGTTGGGGAACTCCAGGAGGTGGTGGAACGTCAGACTGCTGATCTAGGTCAAATGAAAGACCGCATGTCTGCAATGGCATCCAGAATCAGTGAGCTCGAGGAAGACCTTGATACAGCCAGAAAAGACCTCATCAAGTCTGAAGACATGAATACAAGATTACAGAGAGACATTAGAGAAGTAAGAGTAAAGCTTCTTTAATTTTGTGTTACAATATCTATAGTACATTTGCGTTCCATGTTTTTAATTGTTTGGTCTCAAACCCACCATCCATGATGTATTAAAATTCTACATTTTTTCTGTCGGATTCATAGCACTCATTAAGATCAAAGGAAAACTTTCTCCATGCAACTTTTCCTTATTGAGATAACCGTATTTTCACGACTATAAGGTGCACATGAAAGTCTTCAATTTTCTCCAAATTAGACCGGGTGCTTTGTAATCCAGTGCACTTTATATATGGACCAATTCTAAAATTGTTATCACGACAAAATGAAATAAATCAGTTGATAGGGTACACCGACTACTATTTTTCCGTAGACAAATTACTGCGCAGTGACTGCTGGGATATGTAGTAGATATTTTGTCAATACACCCAATGGACTGTGGACTGTATACATCTGCATCAATAAGCTTGACGAAACATGGAAAGCACTGATGGAAAAGTTACGCTAGCTACCAGCTAGCTTCTATTTATGAATGGATTGTGGCCTGTGTACATCGACATCAACACAGCATGACGAAGCATGGAAAGCACTGTTGGAAAAGTTACGCTAGCTAAAACTAGCTACTATTTGTGAATGGATTGTGGCCGTATATATCGGGCTAACCACTTAAGCCGCCGGGCCGCCATTAAGGAATAAAAATAAATTATGTTGAGCATTTTATCTGTTTATCTTTTCTCTATTTTGAAATAAATGACCATATCGGCATTCGCTTGCGTCATGATGTGGAAAGGTGTCTACCTAACAACTAAATTGGGTCAGCATAGCCAGCAGCATCGTGTCTCGCCGATTCGTCCCGTAACGACAGGGGAAAAAGTGTTTCAGGGAGCACCTGGAAATGCGGAAATTCTTCAGAAAAGGATGTTTGTAAATGACGTGGAAAGGCGTCCTACGTTACGACTAATCAGCCACATGGTGTGTTTAGGGCACACTATTTAAAAACAAAAATTCATACATCAACTCTGCTTTCATCTTTAACAAATAAAAGTTACGTTTACACACTTACAAAAAGGGAAGAAATTCAATCACGTCTCAGCCGTTTCTGGCCACCATAAACAAAATCAACTCTCTGCGTTGCACGGTTTGGACAACCTTAGCGAGAGAATCTTAACATACACACAAACACATCCATAAATAACCCTTTATAAGGATTATTATAGATAATTGGTGTGAATGAATGAAGGCGCCACCCGATGGTGTAGTGGTTCTTCCGCTTGACTTTGATGCGGACAGTCTAGGTTCGATTCCCACTCGGTGGCAGCGTGAGAGGTTATCTCTCTGTGTGCCCTACCACTCACTGGCAACCAAAGACGTTTGGGTTAGCCTCCAGCAACCCTTTCCAGGATGGTGTGAATGAAATGACTAAGCGGGCGGGCCATGGTAATCCTTGAAGAAAAACTAAAGATAAAAAAGTGGCGTGCAGTTCACTGATATTGCAAGCAATGTTGCCTGTAATTTTTTGTTTGTCTAGGCAGAAAGACAACCTTCCTGAGCACACTGAGTACCAGTGTGAGCAACATCATCATTGCTCGCTATGGGTACACCAGTATCATGCCTGCCATAAGCAGGTGCACGTTTACTACACATACATTTTTTAGTAATAATAAAATCTATTGATTAAGATCTATGAATGGGCGGCCCGGCGGATGAGTGGTTCGCACGTCTGCCTCACAGCTCTGCGGTCTTGGGTTCAAATCCAGGTCGGTCCACCTATGTTGAATTTGCATATTCTCCCTGGGCCTGCGTGGGTTTTCTCCTAGTACTCCGTTTTCCTCCCACATCCCAAAAAGATGCATTGTAGGGTCATTGGACACTCTAAAATTGTCTTAGAACCAATTATAGAATTTATATTTAAAATCTTGCTCTGAAACAAGTTTTGGAACCAATTAATTTTGTAAGGTATGACTAGAATGCTGGAATTGAGGCTTGTATTTGTTCTTTTATAGTCTATGGCTCAGAAAGAGGATATGGAGGAGAGGATCACCACTCTGGAGAAGCGGTACCTGGCAGCTCAGCGGGAAGCTACATCTGTCCATGACCAGAATGACAAACTGGAGAATGAAGTAGCTAATAAGGAAGCCCTGTTGAGACAAGTAAGTTGGCCAATTACAGTTATGTACAGTACAGTTTTGTACATGGTTTACATAACTTAGCAGGAATACTGAAACCCGGGCAAATTTTTGCATAATGTGTCCGATCAATGGCAAAACCTATTATGTATACCGTATTTTCACACCTAGAAAACACACCGTGATTGGGCGCAGTCTCATTTGCTGGTATATATTCAGTTTTTTGTCAATACATTGGACGCTTTGTCCGATAAGGCGCTAGCATGACACAAGACTAGCGTATGTTATGCGAGCCGCTAGCGTGTGTTATGCTTTCTGCTAGTGTATGTTATGCTAGCCGCTAGCGTATGTTATGCTAGCTGCTAGCGTATGTTATGCTAGGCACTTGCGTGTTATTTTTTGGAAGATCGCTCGAGCAATACTAAGTTTGATAATGCTTTATTGAGGTAAAGGTACACTGATATAAAGAGTTCGGCGTTTAACATGCAAGGTGCCACTGTCAGTTAGAGTTGTGTATTCCAAAACTTGAATCCAGATTTGGCGAAAGCTCGAACAGTGCTGGCCAACACTTGAGCCCAGTCATCCTCAATCCATTGTAACCCGCGACATGCATCACTCCCAAGCCTTTGATTCTCCTCGCTGTTATATCGGCATTGACAATTAATTCCAAAACGTAACTTGTGCGACGCTGCCTGCCGAACTACAATGTTGTCCATCGGTTAAAAATCCGTTAGCAATCTTTTAGCAAAACTGTTAAATTGTGTTCGATTCATGGCTTCAGTCCATTTTCCAACGTTTCATACCTGCATTGTGTTTTCATTCACGTCAGGCATTTCCTTGTATAGGTCCAATACACTGTTTCTTTAAGTATTAAAAGTGTTTTTGAGGGTTAAAATCGCTGCAGGCACACGTACGTCACATTGCCCACTCCTCTGGCATATTTTGAATGGATTTGGCGTAATGATTGGTATGCGCGGTGTGGCTATTTTTAGGGTGAACGTCCGCTGGGTTGATCGCAATAAGCAGCGTGCCGGCAAAGAAACGGCATATCTATTCAAATGGCTATTTCTGAGAATGTGCGTGCACGTGTGTATGCATGTTCGGAAGGTCTGGGTAAAATGGAAACAAGATCGCAAGTCCGATTTGAATGCGTTTATCAGCAAAAGTTGGCAAATTTACGCCCTTGGGGATGCATCACGGCTGATTTTCATTTTGGACTCATGTTTTTCAGAAAATCAATATTTGTACCAAGGTGTTGCATTTTTGACATTATATTCTTAGTGTTAAGTGCCATTTATTTTACACGCACAGTACTGTAGTTACCAAGTGACACACAATAATTTTTATTTTACAAAAAATATTTTAAAAAAATTACAATACAATATCACATAAGCGCACCGCAAGTGAACACAAAAAAAGTTAAGAAGCTGCCACTTCACATAAAATTGTTTCAATGGATAATGAGTAGAATCCGGACACAGTCTAAAAATGTAACTTTTCTTCAAATAAATGAAGGATTTGCTTCAAATCCGTGAAGAACAACTTAAACAACATAAATTATAATTTGGCATTTCACAAAATGCCCCATGGCAACCAAAAATTTTTTTTTTTTTACAATGCAAGTTGGAAAAGTGCAAGTTTGGTTAATTTTTTCGGTACAGTGGTACCTCAACATACGAGCAATTTGAGATATGAGTAACATTTTGAGCAGATATTTATTTTGACATACGAGCAGACAGCGGACCCGAGTTGCTGATCATAAGAGCATCATGGGCACTGGCTCTCCCCGCAACTCCTTTGTGTAATGTCTCTCTGGTCGCAACTCCCTCGTATAAGGTCTCTGCAAGCTATGGACAGAGCGTTACATTTTTTTAAGAATGACGAATGGCAAGGCGATTGGTAAACGCTCTTCCCCCCGAACGATAGGAAACGTTCGTTATGAGAGAATCGACATACGAGCTCAGTCTCGGGAACGCATTAAGCTCGTATCTCGAGGTACCACTGTATTTGCGAAACATTCAGATCTAAACCATTCTGTTTTGTAAAAGCACCATAACGAGGACAGCTTTGCACCTGCATCATTTTCCAAGTCATTCGTGTCGTCTTGCTGAAAACCGATAAAACCCTCGATTTTGGACACTCCCAAAAACTGCCATTTCTTATACGGATTGGACGCCATTTCCACATTTTACGTCCAATTTTTAATGTGCTCTTCAACTATGGTTAGCTTCAATAGTGAATTGTGTCATGACCAGGCCCGATTTTTGAATTTATAGATTCCACCTGGATTGTCAGTATAGCATTTTGATTTGACTGAAAAGTAGCTTGGTGGGCAAAAACGTGTGAACATGCTTACTCTCAATCAGTGCAGTAAATAAATAAATTTATAATAATAATGTATAATATTTACAGGGAAAAACTGCAAAAGTGATCTTAAAATGCTACAATTTGGCCATTAAAAAGATGTATAAACCCTAAAATAATGCTGTGTATCTTTTCCTTTTACCTAGACTGAAGACAGAAACCGGCTGCTCCAGGACAAATTCGAGCTAGCAGAGCAGAAGCTCCAACAGACTATCCGTAAAGCAGAGACTCTGCCAGAAGTGGAGGCTGAACTAGCACAAAGAGTAGTAGCCCTCACAAAGGTATTGACTATTCTTATTTTTGGTTGACTGTTGTTTTAGGTTATGAGTTTTTTTGCTGTGTTGTTCTGTTGGTAATTGAAATGTAACCATTTTCAAGTGCTCTAGTTCATTCATTAATCTTTCAGATAATGTAGACCAGAAATTGCATTATCAGGGTCAATATCATAAGGAAGTTAATATGCTTGTCTTACGAAATGCAAAATATCAAATTATTCAGTTTGAAAAAAAAGTATCTTGATGAGAATCTGATGCTTTCTAATTACATAAATTACAATTTTCTCACCAGAAGTTTAAGATGTTGTGGAAGCTATATTGCTTCTAATGTCAAAATATCTCTTTCGATGGTTCATGTTATTCCAATAGTTGTAACTTTCGAACAAGTAAAACGAAAAAAAAACATTGAAATTTTGTTTTATTTCCAAATCAAGGCTACTTGCATTTGGCGAGTCAGAGCACGTTTAACTAGGTTTAAATGGCACCACCCTAGGTAAGATGGCCGTGCCATGACTTAGGTAAGATGGCCGTGCCTCGAGCGAGTAACGACAGGAATGTGAGTTTTTTCACGTTTTATGCAAGACAAGTCGTTTATTTTCTTGAATATCATTCATAGATGTCAAAATATTTTTGGGGCGTTTTATCTGTTTATCCTTTCTCCATTTTTATATAAATGACCGTATCGGCCTAAGTGTCTTGCACCATTACGTCATGACGCCATTGTGTCATGGTGTCATCAACTTGGAGTTTTGTACATGTTTTGTTTTTATGCGCATATAAGCCATACCCTTGATTCAGTCATTTTATTTTCTCTGACAAAAGCGGCTTACATGCTAGTAAATGCGGCAAGTATTTTTAATTCTTATTTTTTCTTTTCAAGAAACTAAAAATAATCGTTTTTAAAAAAATATATATATATATAGTGCTAACAATTTCAATCCCTTTTAAAAAAAAAAGTACTTAGAGAATTTTTCAAAGGTGACGTCACGTGAGCTTGTTAAAGGAATTAGATGGTTTCTTCCTCCTACAACTTCCTCAAGAATCGTAGACCACAATAAGAGATACCAAAGTCTTTTGTGTAGACATAGAATGTTGTTCTTTTTTAGAGAACTTAATATACTCGCCCACTAAATTTTCTTTTTCTTGTTGCTGTTCTCTTACTCTTACGCAGGCAGAAGAACGCCATGGCAATGTGGAGGAGAGGTTGCGCCAGCTTGAGGCCCAGTTGGAGGAGAAGAACCAGGAGCTCCTAAGGGTAAAAATGGGAGCATCTGGAAGTCTTTAGTTATTTGACTAATATCTAAAATGGTAATACAGTGGTAACTCGTGATACGAGCTTAATTCGTTACGGGACTTAGCTCATATGTCGATTTTTATTGCAACTCAAACGAACGTTTCCTGTTGAAATGAACTAAAAACTAATTAATTCGGTCCAACCCTGTGAAAAAAACAAAAACAGGATATTGGATTAGAATTTTTTTTTCGTTGTTCTAATTTGCTATCGATTAACAAAGTATCAAATAACTAGTGGTTTAATAGTATACAAAAATGTGTTTAATAGAACTAAAATTAGACGGATTTAGCGGAGGGTAGAGAGAGGGACAGAGAGGACAGGGGCATGGGGGAAGACTTTTTGCACTGCAACGCTCGTAACATAACCTAAAACAATTTAAATGAACTTGGATTACGATGCAGACACTCAAAAATATGTTTCATCTAACCTGACACTAAACTTACCGTATTTTCACAACTATAAGGAGCACTGCATTGTAAGGCGCACCTTCAATGAATGACACATTTTAGTTTTTTTCCATATATAAGGCGCACCACATTTTACGGGTCTACAGTAGAGGTTGGGATTACGTTATGCATCCACTAGTTGGTGCTGTGCTAAAGGGAATATCAACAAAACAGTCAGATAGGTCAACCAAACTTTATTAAAGATTACAAATCAGCTTTCTGACTACTCTATTCACTCCCAACATGAATAACGGTTAAAGTATTAGTATTTTCATGATACAGCAATAGCATAATAACTCGTGTTGATTAGGTGAGCGAATGCGGCATACAACACTGTCACACGTCTCCGTCACACCAAACTCATCATTAATCAAGTCAGTAATTTTTGCCTTCCTGAAAGTTCCGACCACAGTGGAGACTTACACTGGGAATGACGGCGATTGGGCTCAACTGAAATAAAACATTGTTTAAATATCTCAGCATTCACCGCGCACCGGAAATAGAGTCAGGGGCTGCTTGCCGTAGTTTGAGAGCTGATGAAGTCGCAGGCTGCTTACCGTGGTTGCGAGACCTGTAGAGGAAGGACGGTGGACCCTTCGACTGATTTATTTCATTTTATTGTGATAACAATTTTAATATTGGTCCATATATAAGGCGCTCTGAATTATAAGGTGCCTGTCTATTTTGGAGAAAATTTAAGATTTTTCATTGCGCCTTACAGTCGTGAAAATACAGTAATACTAATTTTATTTTACTTCTTAAAACCTTTCTTCTCCCGGCCGGTTTGGCTCTCTTTGTCCCGCCTCCACCCTGAGTTTCAGATGTAACCTACCGATAGTAGTTTGCTTTTGTATTTCCTTCAAAATATTCCGAAAATTATGTCCCCACAATAGGATAACGCACAACCACTTGCCAACGAGTAGTATATATATAACTCTTGTATTAACAATCGCCTCGCTATTCGCAATGACTAACGGGGAAAAAACACTGCAAAAATGCAACCCTCCACCTAGTGCTCGCAGAGACATTACAAGAGGGAGTTGCGACCAGAGATACATTACCTGTGGGAGTTTCGGGGACAGAGACAGTGCCCATGATGTTCTTAGCCTCTCGCGTCCGCTATCTTCTCGTATATCAAAATTTGTCTCGTATCTCAAGTTAAATATTTGCTCCAAATTTTGCTCTTATCTCAAATTTCTCATATGTCAGGCCACTATTTCTGTTTCAGGCTAGACAAAGAGAAAAGATGAATGAAGAGCATAACAAGCGTCTGTCTGACACAGTAGACAAGCTATTGTCTGAGTCTAACGAGAGACTCCAGCTTCATCTCAAAGAGAGGATGTCTGCTCTGGAGGACAAGGTAAATGCCATCCATTGTTGTTATACAGTGTTTACAGAAAATCCTTTTGAATGCAATTATCGTTAGCTCGAGTTAGCTCTATGAAATTTTAAATTTTAGCTCTTCAGCATCATAGCTCTTGTTCAAATTTGAAATAAAAAAAAAATCAGGATTTTTAGATTGTGTACAATATTTCAAGAGTTGAACTGTTCTTCTCAAACAGTATGGTAGGCCCGTTAGATATGACAACAGTTGGTATCAAAAATAAAACATAAGAAAATCACTTGATAATTGTCACAATAATTATCACATCTTTTATCTTAGATATTTTAAACTTATGTTAATTAATACATTACCCTACTCGTTCTTAAATTAAGAAAGTAACTTTGTTCACTCAGATAAAAAATGACAATAGAAAATATAATTTAAAAAAAGTGTTTTTGTTCTGTTGTGTAGTGAGAGATTAAACAATTCCCTCCTAACACTATTAAAAGTAATGAATAATAGACCCTGCAGAAATGTTGACAAGATTTTTTTATTTTTTACACATTTTCATTCAAAACTGCTATGAAATATGAAAAAAATTAAACAACAATAATATACAACTGAAGACATCATCACCCTTTGTGAACAGACTAGCCTCACAAAAAGAATTATGTAAATTTCCCCCTCATATGGGCATTTAAATAAAATACAATAAGTTGGCTAGGGGCTCTCGAGGACCGGACTTGGCCACTCTTGTTTTAGGTTTTTGTAATCTTACAGGTGTTTTTATTACGTTCATGAGTATAGGTAAATTACATGACTGGGAGACTTTATTTGGGTTGATTGTTGTTTGTGCGTACGCATCAAACAGCAGCTCAGACTACCTGCCCTTTTTGGAGTCTTTGGAAGAGATGCTGGAAAGTGCCTCTCCTGGGGACTTAAATGGGTGGGCAATGACAGTGGGACCTGGAGGGGTTTGACCGGGAGGAACGTCTCCCCGATCAGAAACCGAGTGGTGTTCTATTGTTGGACTTCTGCACCCGCCATGGATTGACGTCAATGGACACCATGTTCAACCGATCAGGTGGGGCTCCGATGGTAGGGGAAGACTCCGTTTCATCATCATGGCAGTGACAAAACAGTGCCATGCACTTATTACTCACAAACAATTGTTTGTACTTGCTCTTGGGACCTGTAGCTGCGTTGAAATGGCTCCAAGTGACTTTCCTGACTTGTTCAAGTCAAGAATTTGCTTTTTCAGATCCATGCTGAGCTCCTTTGACTTTCCCATTGTAGCGTTTGTCGGTGTTTTCATCCAATGAGCCCTATTTAAATGGCCTCAGAGAAATCACAAGCTGTTGTCACTCATAATCACTCACATGAAGTCAAGAGGCCATTCTATGGAGCTCATTTCACTGACACTACTTTCTAAGTCACCAAAATTGCTAATTCGTGTTACTGTATGCATATTTTTGACCCAGCAGATTTGATCACTTTTTCTGTTAACCCATAATGAAGTCCTAAAAGAACCAATTACATTGGCACACAGTCTACTTGCCGAAAGACATTTAGCCGACTGACATCTGGCCGAGGGCCAACTCACCGAGGGGGCATCTGGCCGAACGTAGAATTAGCCGGACGACTAATTAGCTGACCGACTAGCCAGCCGAAGGACGTTGTGCCGACGCGCTCGCCCTGCCCCCGGTCGTGTGTGTGTACATGTTTTCTGTCCTACTCGTACTGGCTCTTGACTAATTCATTTGAACCATGTCTATTTCCCCCCAAAATCCGTAGGGGCAAAGAGTACCATCCTCTGGATGCAAGTTTAATAATGGGTCATTTGGGAGTAAATAGACATGGTTCAGATGAATTAGTCAAGAGCCAGTACAAAGATAATCATTTTACTTGCTTTTTAATCTTAAACACATTATCAATAAGCTGCCATTCTTAAAATTATTTCATTAAGAAGAAAAAGCAAATTCACAGATGGTGTTTTTATTAAAGCTGTAAAAAACTTACAAATTATGTACAAAAATTACAATCATGTTACTTTACAGTGGAAGCCATCTCGAAATTTACTGCCTCCCGCTGGACATATTTCTAAATACAAGTACGTAGTGCAATGTGCTGGCCTTAATTTTTATTCAATATTCTTATAGATGTACTCATACACACGCTCTTGCTATGTGAGAAAAAAAACACTAGAAGACTTACTAAAATACAGACTAAAGGGCTAAGAGAACGATACTCGAAAATGCTTTTCCCATTATTTTAGCAAATACATTTAAAATGATTTGCTGAGAACCTTAATTCTAAGATCAATCTCAATGTTGTCAATGCTTGTGTAAATTACAGTATCTACTGTTATAACTACTTTTTTTCTTGTCATTATAGTACTTACTGTTATAACTACTTTTATTGGTCGTGAATAAATGCCCTTGTTATTCTGAATAAATGTTATCTGTAACTTGTTATTCTAAATGAATGTTGTTATCTTTAACGGGCCGTATATTGCCCGTGGGCCAGGCCGTTTGTGGCCCGCGGGCTGAGGTTGAAAAACATGTACACACACACACACACGACCGGAGGCGGGGCGAGCGCACAGGCACAACGTCCTTCGGCTGGCCAGTCGGTCGCCTAATTAGTCGTTCGGCTGAGGGAGGGAGGGGAAACTGGTAGGATTTACAGTAATGCTTCGACTTAAGAGTTAAATTTCGAGCAAATATTTATCTTGAGATACGAGAGAAATGGAACGCATTAAGCCCGTATCTCGAGGTACCACTGTATGTTCATGAACCTGGCCGAAAGATGTGCTTTATGATGAAAAGCACACATTATTGAACCAATCAGTGAATACATCTTTCAGTTATTTTATTGAATGAATGAGTTTCAAAGAGTCAGTACAGTTTGAAAAAACTTCGGTATCAATTGCAACTGTACTTAAATTTTTTCTTCCCTCCTACTCTGGGTCTTTTTTCCTTAGAATGCCCTCATAAGGGAAGTAGAACACACCAAGAAACTGATTGAGGACTCTCACCATGAAAAGGTAACGAATGTTTCCTCCAAAATACTAACTATTATGATCATGTGTTATTCAATAATGACGTTGTTTTTGGAAATTCCATGTTTAAAACATCAACATATGTAGGAGCAGCTCTTGATTCAAATTGAAACAATGAGGGCTGAGAATGAGCAGGATAGGAGCAGAAGCAACTCTTTACTACTTGGGTAAGTTGATTTTTATTATTAATTTTATGATAATCTTTTTACTGATTGTTTTATGTTTATTTTACTAGAAGATCACAGCTGGGAAGCACACCGGACTTCAGGTTTCCAGTGTCTGCTTCTTCTATGATGGAGAGTAACTCGGACAACTATGGCAGCGCTCTTGTCTTAAGGCGGCCCCAAAAAGGAAGAGTGGCAGCACTTAGAGACGAACCATCCAAAGTAAGCTTTCCTATTTTATGGCATTTTATAATTTTATTAGCAAATTTTGCCCTGAAAACACTTTTTGGAGTTTTAAATTTGTCAAAGCCTAGATGTTTAGTTTAGTTGTTTTGCTGCTTTCTTTGCTATTTAATAAGCATTAAAAAGCAAAGAAAGCAAGTAGATTTTGTAAAAAGTGAGTCATTACATAGCATGAAAAAGTGTGAACTTAAATGTTTGAGACATTTAAAATGGTCTCATCTCTTTTTCTGAACCGCATTATTCTCATTGGGATCGTGGGGGGTGCTGGAGCCAAGCCAGCTGATCTGAGGAGGGCACAAGGAGACGGACTACTATGCACTCTCGCACCCATACTTAGGGACATTAGAGTGTCCAATCAGCTTACCATGCATGTTTTTGGAATGTCATTCTAACAAAGAAGAAATAGAGTGACGGTCATTACCGAGAGAAATATTGACTAGATGCCAAAAATATGTTGCCCCTAACTAGTGTGTAATTTGAGAGCGTTAAAATTTTTTTTTTTTTTTTTAAATATCTTTTAAGCATTGAAAAGAGACAATATTTTCTTCAGGCTGCCAGGAGGTAAATAGTTGTTGCTGTTTTTTTCATTTTGCCACGTTACAAAAGAGAAGTTTAGACAAAAAGAAATAATGGGTTTCAATGCATTCTCTATCAACACTGTACTACACCACTGTTTCAATTCCAGATCTAAGCATCATTCAATTTTGTATTTTGCTGTTAGCTTAATATTTATCTGGTTAATATAAATGTATGTAATGTAATTCCTTGAATATCGCGAATAATGTGCGAATGAAAAGACTAATGTATTATCTATAATCTTCACTTAAAAAAGGCAAAAATTATTCACCTTCGCTTGATATATTTAATTTTTTTTTTTTTTAAAAACAGAGTCGGAGTTTTAGTCCATACCTTTGAAGGGGCATCCCCCTTCAAGCGAAGTGTAGCTTCGCGTTCAGGATGAAAAAGTTTGTGAAGGCTTTCATCATGCAGGTTTTCCAGTTGCTCATCCAGTGGACGAGTGTTTCTCAAATATTGTTCCGTTCGAGATGGTCAGGTGTGCCGCGGTAAATTACAAGTCATACATTTTAATGTTCTCAGAGAAAAATCCTAATATTATGAGATTAAAGATTAAAGTGATTTTGTTGCTTACGTTCTGTAACGTCAACCGGAAATAGTTTGGCTTCATGGGCTTCAACTTTTGTTGACGTTTAGTGTGTCTGAGCACAAAACTGCTCTTTGCGTAATGTTACGTGATTTAAGTAATCTTGTTTTTACGTTCGTTGAACCAGAGGTTTTTTTTGTTTCTTTCTTGGAATCAACTTTTGGTGACGTGTCTGTGTATGAGCACAACATTGCTTTTCACGTAATATTAAGGAGATTTCTGTAAGATTGGGAGTAAAAGTCATATAATTGAGATTTAAAACATTACATTTCTTACTAGTACGTCAACTTCAGTAATATAAGTGTGAAAAAAAATTGATTTTGTAATAATTTCGGGGATTTATTTAATTCGTACTGATGAAACTTTGATGAAAATTAGACTTTATATTATTAATTTAACGGATAGAGACTTAAATTAGAAGATTTTTAGCGGACTGTGCCTTGAGATTTTTTTCAATGCAAAAAGTGGGTTTGGAAACTGCAGTAGACAGGCAGTAAGGCTTTCTTCCTAGTTGTATTATGTTCATTTTGTTTTCTTGTGCCTACCTCTTGTGTCTACCTTATCCGTAATATTCGAGGGATTACTGTACTCGTCTGACTAAGCGTGGGATCGAAACATGTCAGGTTACAAAACGACCTAAAAAACACCATTGGCTGTTGTAAACGAGTCAGTCCAAGTATAGACTTTGTTCTTGTTTTTTAAAGCATGAGGACAGCCGAAGTTGTAGATTAAGACTGGCTTTACCATGAAGCACTCCCACACGTTGATTTGCACGGTCAGTTCATCTTTGAATAAGAATGTCCCTGAAGGCATCCTCGTTCATGTTTGAAAACTTGCTCCGACCATTTTCTTGGATTATGTCAGGGAACTCCTGTGAGAGCTAAATCCCCAACATCAAAATAATCTTCAAGCAGAGGAGGCATCAAGCACGAAATAGTTTTAGACTCCGTCGGCCTTCTCAGAGTGGTGCATGGCAGGCTGCTTTTCCACGACCGTCGCGGCTCGCTCGTTTCTTTGTCTCTTGCTTGCCGCCGCTCCTTCGAAGGGGGAGAGGGCGAGCGGACACAGCCCGCGCCGATCTGGGAGCTCTGCTTTCCTAAATACACACCCGAATAAGGGGACCGCGAACACTTTAATTTAAGGTAGGCGGAGACAAACTTTAGGCGGGAACAATCAGGGGAAGGCGCTATATACTAAGTGATGACAGGCCTTGACCAGTAGGTGTAACTAAAATTATATTCTATTTAATAAGAAGAATAAAGAATACAAGAAAAATAAATTCTATATTCCACAACTCTTCCTCGGCGTAGCGTTTCGCTCCCTCCTGGTCTGTTGGCCAAGGAGGCTCACTCACGGCCCTGGAACGAGGCTGAGGTTCATCTTCATTGCCTTCGTCACCTTTACAATTCATTTGTATAAACATATCTGTAGTTTGACATGGGTGTTGGATGAAAAAAACATTAAATAGAATTTTCTGATGCCTGCAGAAATTTTTCAATTTTTTGATACATAAAGTTATGATTAACCATTTTTCTCCCTCTAAAATTTGGTTCAGGCATTTGTAGATTTGTGTTTGAAAATCTGTTTTGTCTGTCTCTTTCTATTTTCTTCCACCTTTGGATATCAGCGTCATGTAAGTTACCATGAATAAACAAAACAGGGATGTGATACATACTTCTGTAATTCATATACGACTAAACATTTATCCATGTCATGTGTATCTTCTCTGGCCTTCTTGTTTTATGTGTTGTTTTAACTCAGGTGCAGACCCTTAATGAACAGGAGTGGGAGCGTGTTCAACAAGCTAATGTGCTTGCCAATGTGGCCCAGGCTTTTGAGAGCGATATGGATGCCTCAGATTTGGAGGACGACGGAGAGACTATCTTCAATTCCGTTGACCTTCTTTCCCCTGCTGGTCAGGCGGATGCTCAGACTCTGGCATTAATGTTGCAGGAGCAACTTGATGCTATCAACAATGAAATTAGGTACTACAGCTAACAAGGCAGAAAATCATGATAAACATTGTGTTATATAGTGTAACACACAATTCCTTAACATGTACCAATAGAATGATTCAAGAAGAGAAGGAAAACACTGCCATCCGGGCTGAGGAAATTGAGTGCAGAGTGGGTAGTGGTGACAACCTTGGAGGCCGCTTTCTCTCCATGAGCTCTATACCACCATCACTCTGTGCAAGTTCTCCTATTGGTAGCTCTCCTCCAGGTTCTGGTCACTCAACCCCAAGACGCATTCCTCACAGCCCCCACAGAGAATTAGACCGCATGGGTGTCATGACTTTGGTAAGACTTTATTGCTACATTTTGTTTTTTGCAATGCAAGTTTTGCATATTTTTGGCACATATCCTTTTGCAGAGTTCCCACATGGTTATTAAAAAGTCATGCATCTTTCTTGAAAAGGCAGTCAATTACCGTATTTTCCGCACTGTAAGGCGCACCTTCAATGAATGACCCATGGCAATTTTTTTCCATATATGGGGTGCAGCGCACCGCATTATACGGGTCTACAGTAGAGGCTGGGGTTATGTTCTTCAGTATCCGAATTGATCAGCTGAGCGAACACGCCAGGCTACGTCTCATCAAAGTCATCATTAATCGAGTCTACCTCATTTTTGTTGTCTGGCAACTGAGTGACAATTCTTGCCCTTCTGAAAGCTCGAACCACAGTTGAAACTGATATATCAGCCCAGGCATTTACGATCCACTGACAGATATGGTGGCGTAAGTCGTCCAGTGCTGTCTTTTACGTGGGAAATGGCCGTAGTTGCGAGACCTTTTGTGCCTCAATATTGACCCAAATATAATATATAGTTTTTAGTCTAGCTATGAATGCTCAGTTGACACCAATCTAGCGACTGGAGTTCTTTTTTTCAATCCACCCGGAAGGAAGGTGAGAACCGAATGAGTGTGCTCGCCGTCATACCGGGTGGATTTCACAAAAAACTACCGTATTTGCACGACCATAAGGCGCACTAAAAAGTTACATTTTCTCCAAAATCGACACTGCGCCGTATAATGCGGAACGCCGTGTGTATGCTCTAAAGCCAGAATGAGAGCACTTCTTGCCTACACGCTTCTTATATAGAGAAAAGGTTGACTTAGGTGGGGTCAGGCATGCGGAGGGGGTGTGTGTAAGAACACGCTAAAGAAACGCCCCTACCAGGTACCCGTATATAGTGTGGGCATGTTTATTGCAAAACAATTTCGGTTTGGTTTCTAAGGCCCTCCGTAAATGAATGATATAAATAGACACGCTCAGTTCAAACTTCTATCCATCAAATATGCAGGGAAACATGGGAATAGAGCAGCCATAAGGGAATTTTAGATCAACGAATCCATGGTTAGCAAATGGAGGACGCAGGAGATCTAGGTTCTCCAAGTCAAGAAGAAGAAGCTGAGTTGATTTGCGACTTGATGCGTGCCCATTGCCCATCTCACAGCAGCGGTTACATTACCGGAGGCTTAACTAAAGAACTCCAACCGCTGGACATCGACATCAACCGGGTGTTCAAAGCAAATTTGCGAGCGGCAAGGTAACAATGGATGATCGGTGGCGAACACAGCTTTACGAAGGGTGGCAGGCAACTAGTTTAGCCACTATTTATTTGCGAATGGATTTTGGCTGCTTGGACTAATGTGTCTGCTTGCACTGTTGTTCGAGTTTTTGCCAAAGCCGGCATCATTTCTGTCAAGCCACAAGACTGTGAGTGACTCTGACCAAGAAGAGAGGGAACCCTGCGTTTTTGATGAATCATTTGGACAATTGTTCAATTCGAACACAGAAAATGAGGGCTTTGATGGATTTGTGGGTGATGATTGATCAAAAAACGTGAATACATTGTAAAGTTGCTAAATAAAGTACAACCAAACTCAGTTTTACTTCCGTTGCAATTTTCAAAACGTGTAAAATGCGGTGCGCCATATAGTCGTGAAAATTCTGTATATATCCTAGCATACACCGCGCATGGGGGAAAATGGTGTCGCCGTCTGCTTATCGCAGTTGCGACACGTGTTGCGGATCAATATTGATCCATATATGAGGCGCACCGACCTGATTATATGGCGCATACTCCGCTTTAGAAAAAAAATGAGGCTTTTTTAAGCTGCGCCTTTATAGTGTGGAAAATACAGTACATTTGGTAGGTCTTAAAACTTCAAGTTTAAAATTACATTGTAAGCCTGCACAAACTAAGAATCACATTTTTACACCTAAACAAATGTTAGCATATCTAAATCCATTGTTAATGTTAATGCTATTTATATCACCCTAAAGAATTAATGTGACAATGGTACTGCAATAAGTTTGGTTAGTACAGTCATACCTTGACATACAAGTTTTTTTCAGAGATGTGGAACAAATTAATTGGTTTTTGGTTAATTTCTATAGGAAATGTGATTTGAGATACGAGTAAATCGACATACGAGCTCAGTCGTTTTAAGCTTGTATCTCAAGGCACCACTTTATTAGAGGGAAGAGTGGCCCATGAAGGCAAAGAGAAATATTCATTTTTTCTTCCATGAAGTATTCCTTTGCATAAATCCCAACATTTTTATACTAACCGTCCTTTCAAAGGTGTCCTAAATTTAATTTTGAGCACTAAGGCTTATTTTAAGACAAGACAGGGCCATGATTCAAAGAAATTCAACAAGAAATGCGTGAAAAAAGCGAAAAAAAGTGAGTTCAGCTACAAAATAGGAGCAACATGCCGCAATCCAAAGAAATTCAAGAAGAAGAAAAAAGTGACGGACATCTTTGGGTGTGGAAAAAGTTACAAAGCCATTTCTAAGGCTTTGGGGCTCCAGCAAACCACTGTCAGAGCCAGAGAGAACTGTCATCAGTGGCAAACCTTCCGCGGAGTAGTCGGCCAGCTAAAATGACTCCAAGAGTGCGACAGCGACTTATCCAGGAGGTCACAAAAGAACCTAGAAAAATATTGAAAGAACTGTAGGCCTCGTTAGCCTCAGTTATGGTCAATGCTCATAACTCTCCTGCCAAAGCAGGCCTCCATGGCAGAGTTCCAAGGCAAAAACCATTGCTGTCCAAAAGAATATAAAGGCTTGTCTTACATTTTCCAATAAAACATCTTGATGATCCTCCACATTTTTGGAAGAACATACTATGGACTGATGCGTCAAAAGTCGAACTTATTGGAAGGTGTGCGGCCCGTTACATTTGGCCCAAAAAAATGACACAGCATTCCATGAAAAGAACACTATACCAACAGTGAAGCATGGTGGTGGCAGTGTGATTGTCTGGGGCTGCTTTGCTACTTCACGACCAGGACGACTTGCTGTAGTATATGGAAGAATGAATGTTGCCTTCTAAAACAAATTTTGAAGGAGAACGTCCGTCCCTCAGTTCATGCATTCAAACTTCAGTGCTCTTGGAGCATGCAATGCAACATGACAAATATCAAAGCCACACCACCAGGTCCACCTCGGAATGGCTCAAGACAACCAAGTTAAGGTTTTGGGTTGGCCAAGTCAAAGTCTGGATTTAAATCCTATTGAAATGCTATGGTTTGATCACAGAGGGCCAGACAAGCTTGTAATTTTTTTATGCCGTGGAAAATTAAATTATTATTTAGAAACTGAATTTTCTCTTTCCTTGGGTTGTCTCTGTCATACTAAAATTGGTTTGATGATCTGAAACCTTTGTCTGATGAATATGCAAAAAACACATCAAGTACGGGGCATATACTTTTTCATGGCACTGTATATACATACCCATTAGAGGTAAGATCTTCAACCCGAACCCAACCCGGCGTTTGATTCGGGTCAAGTCGGGCTTCTCTCTCGCTGAAAAAAAAGTATACTAAAATGATGTGTGGTCTCTCACTGACCTAAAAAATAAATAAATACATGTTTATAAAAATTATTCTAAAACGATGTGTGGATACTAAACTAAGGAATGCTTGTTATAATATAAATAATTTGGAATTGTGGATAAAAACAGAGAAAGGGGCTGTAATGTAATTGCAGCTGCAGAGCCAGAGCATGCTTTGCGCACGTCACGTGAACGCTGCAAGATGTTAAAGATGTTAAAGATAAACTAAAGACTGGAGAACTGAAACGAGAAACACGCACTGGTACCGGTAGGAGAGAATTTTGGAAATGCTTCAAATTGATTGTTGAGGATGCTAGGGAAACTTGCGTTGGTTTCGCTGAATGTAGTCAATGTGGCGCTTTGCTCTCATCAAAGAGCAAATAGACTGGCACCTCGACACTGAGCAGGCTTTTAAACAGAGTTGAAATCGTCACACATCTACATTATCATATAAAAGATGTTATTGTTTATATAATCTTGTTTACCTTAGATTTCGTTACAAAAGAAAGGCTGTAATCATAAATCACCACTCCTGACTCGGGTTGGGCTGGAAAATCAAGTTAATTGCTCGGGACGGGCCGGGCTGAAAATTAATACTCGCGGGGTATAAGACTGGCTCTTAACCTGTAGGTGTGCTCCTCCTAAGTGATATGTACGAAGAATGAGCTTAAACAATTGGTTCTGATTTTTCAAAAATATATTTATTAAACAAAGTAATATTAACATGCCAAGTTGCGTCCTTATCATTCAAATATAGTGCCCTGTCACTTGGAAGAAACCACAGTGGAAGAAGGCTGAAAAAACTATTTACAAAATTAATTGTTTTCAAAAGTACCAATTAAAACCTTTTAAAATGGTCAAATTGTCCCAATTTTTAAGAAAGATGTGAAAAACACGAAAATAAGTGGAAATAATACAATTATTTATGAACACCACCATGTGCTCGTTTTCTGTTCTGGGGGATTTGAAGATAAACAGACAACAAAGTAAACAGAGTCTCAGGGTGCGTTCAGACACAGTATAGGTTTTAAAGAAAGTACTTGACTTCTGACTCCAGTATTTATCTTCTTGCTAGCAGGCAAAAGTGGGCTTGAATTTGAATATTAGTGTGAAAGTTTCAGTTTAGAAGGAACTTTCAAATATGGAGTTGTTTTCTATGCCAAACTATTCTTGGCAAGTATTACTCAGGTGCTTGAGAATAATGGTAGAACCCTTCTCATGGTATTAGGTCCGACCAAGGACAGAGTGGCCATGCCGAGAAGTCATCAATTTTAATGCTTCCTTTTGCTTCATTATCGTAGCGATGGTAGGTGAGTTACGGTTGTATTGCCTTGCAATATCAGTTATGGGTGGATAGCAATAGCACAATGCCACCGCAACAATTTCAAATTGCAAGAAATTCATACCATGATAAATCAACATTGATCCATTTATATAGTGCACTGCCAGATTTTGAGGTAATGTTTTGGGTGCGCCTTATACTGCGGAAAATCCGATAGTACTCTTTGTTCCAAAGACTAATGTTTCAAGCAAAAGAAAAAAGCAGCAAATCATAGTCTACTTTTATAGTTTGCACTCTGCATTACAGCATTTGAAAACCCTGTGTTTTCAAAAAAATGTGAGTAAACATTGTTCGTCCTGTAACCACTTCAACTTGTTATAGTAATTTACTACAATTACAATGTCAACAGTCAAGGCGATATCTGTCGTGAATACCATTAATCGTAATCAAAAGACATAGTAAGCCATTATTTGTTTGATCATATTTATGCTCACCCCTCAATTTCTTCTTCCTTTTTCTCATTGAGTGCCCACTAATCTCTTTTCTGCCCCCGCCTTATGAGTTAGGAAAAATAAATGAATTATTCAGTATTGTGCTCATGTTTAAAAACTCCCAGAAAATGTGTCCGGCTCACGTTTTATTTACTCTGCTGATCCCAATGTCTCTGTGGAATACCGAAGGTCAGAAAAGGGTGTCCCTTCAAAACTGACAATTATGGAAGAAAGACTAGCATCCTACATATGTATTTACCTTGTACTGTATATAACAAAATGTAGCCAGCTCGACATTTAACTGTTTTTTTTTTTAAGTTTGAGCCCATTATCCTCAAAGTGCAGTTAAAAAAAAGCTTGGTTACATCTTTAGAAATGGTATGACTCTCCGTAACTTACAAGTTGGTTGTTTGCTGTGCTACCGTTCTGTACTTGCTTGTGCTGAGTGACTGCATTGAGTTTTTGCTTTTCAACAAAAAGACCAAATGGTAAATGCCCATGAGGTTTTCCTGGTTGTTTTTCTTTTTGCATGGTTTGATTCCACTGCTGTTCTGGCTTATTTCCACTAACTACTTTTTTCTTTTTTTTCTACCATGCTTCAGCCTAGTGACCTGCGCAAGCACCGCAGGAAGGTAAACTAGATACCTACTCTCTCCATTAGTACCATGACTCCACTCTTACAACCGTAGAATTTTAATCTTTAGTTTCTCCATTTTGACTTCAGTGATGTACGAAGGACCACTGGGTGTTTGCGTTTTGGTTTACAAATTCACTCAGGTGGACTTTTGCCACTTCAATCATCCCCCAAAAATATCAACTGTGTTCCTGAATGAATTATTTTGTGTGTGTGCGTCGACGTTTCGTCAAACGGACGTTTGGTCACCGGACAGTTCGTCGAACAGACATTTTGTCGCCGGACATTTTGTTGGCGGGCAATTTCTCGCCTGATTCCCTCGCTCTCAAAATCATAATCATGAGAGAGAGAAAGAGAGTTTACTGTTGAAAGCAATCAACCAGGTAATCTCGCTCTCAAAATTATAATCATGAGAGAGATCAAGTTTGTCATTGCATTGACAATGTCAAAGCAGTAATATCTAAATATCTAATGTAAAAAATATCAATAAATTGCGTATAATTGGCGTGTATACATGTTTTTGAACATTGTGTTCTTGTGTGTGTATTGGCAAACTTGCTTCGCCCGTGCCCATTCCCACATTTTATACTATTATCGTCATGTCCCAACACCTCTGTTAAAGTGGTTCGATCAGAACTTCCACGTAAGCCTCTGATACACTGAATTATATTATTTTAACCCTTATAGAGCACTCATTTACCCCATTGGCTGCCTTTGACGGCGGTAGACGTCCGATTCGTGTTGACTGTGAGGTGTAGATGCTATTTCTGTTATTAGAGCTCCATCTAATGCATATAAAACCCAAAGTTTTGATACGGTGTTGATATTGTATACAATTAAAATAATTCAGTGTATCAGATAATTAAGTGGAAGTTCTGATCTAACCACTTTAACAGAGATGTTGGGACATGACAATAATAGTATAAAATGTGCGAGGCAAGTTTGTCTACACGCGAGAACAGGACGTTGAAAAACGTACACACGCCAATAATATGCAATTTATTGATAATTTTGGATATTAGATATTTAGATATTAATGCTTTGACATTGTCAATGCAATGACAAACTGATTATAATTTTGAGAGCGAGCGAATCTGCCAACAAATTGTCCGTCCACAAAATGTCTAGCGAAGAATCCGGTGACGAATTGTCCGCCGACGAAATGTCCGGCGGAGAATCCGGTGACAAACTGTCTGTTGACGAAGTGTCCGTCGACGAAACGTCCGGTCACGGTTAGATGCTGATATCAGCAGTTACTCCAATGGGTTGACAGATTAACAGAGAACAAAAATTAAAGTGTGGTGATTTTCTCAATTACTTCATTTTCTACACTTAGAAAGCATTCAAATGACAGTTTTAAACCAAATATAATGTTTTAATTTTTTTCAAGAATATTTCATTTGAAATGATATTCACTTACATATATTGTCATTTTTCCTTCACAGTAATGCATTTTGGCAATAATTTATGAGACGATATATTCAATGCAATATATCGCCCAATAGAATATGTTATCGCAACAGGCCTATTTGTTAACAGTTTTCTTTGCATTGCATAAAGGGGATAAACATTTGGCATCTTCCATGCTTGGTCCTACACCACAATTTGTGCGAGAGACCCTGGGCCAAGGAGACCTAACCGTTTCTGGCACTATAAAAAATCTTCATTTTTATCAGAAAGGTTAATGGAGTGGTAACTCTACTTACAAAATAAATTACATTTCTTGAGTTGAATTTTTCTTAAGCAGAGGTATAAGCTCATATTAGGAACTCATATTAGATGTATAAGCTTTAATTGGTTCCAACCCATTCCAAGATCACAATACTACCCCAAAACCCATTCAAAATGTACTCTCCTACTTACGAACAATTTAGGTTCCGAGCGCTTGTTCATGAAAATTTAAAGTGTTCGTAAGTTGAAAGTTCGTAAGTAGGGGAACGTCTGTATATATCAATTTTGTATAAAATATGTGGGAAACAATAAAATAGAAAAAAGATTAGAACATTTAATAAGCCGTTCAAATTAATAATAAACGCAGACAGTTTCCGTATAAAGAAGGCTTTTGGTCAGACTTTTGGGCTCATGCTGCACTGGCATGACAGTTTCCCATAAAAATACAGGATTGCTACAAGAGGCTGTTTAACTTGGATTTTTTTTCCTTTACATCTAGAAGGATTTTTTTGTCCTTTTAAACGTTTTTGTTACCTGAATATTTCGTATTTTGTGACAATTGTAAGTAGAGGTAGCACCGGTACACCATTCTTATATATTGTTTGTCTTTGCTTAAAGTATCTTAGGTGACTGGACTTCATTTAGGGTGCTGTGTTTCAAAGGGATTGTTTTGGGATCTTATATAAGACATGGAATCATAAATTACCAAATTAGCATATTTAATACTTATTAGGAGGGAGTACAAAATCTTACATCCTTGAGTTTACACATAGCTCCTACCCCTTTAATAATGGGTGTCCACTGTATACATTTATGGTTCAATATGTTGTTCTCTTCCAACAGATATTAGGAAAATAACTATCAAAATATTTCCAAATTAAAGTTACTTATTTGTGTATTTCAAGTAAATAACTTAATATTTTGATGAAAGGATACATTTTACATTACTAACGGCACTTATCAGGACCATTCACCTGTAGTATACAAATGTGATTACATTTATTCAACTTTTAGATATCGATTTTGTTTCAATGTTATTAATCTGATAACAATTCTGATTTAGTTTCATTGAAATAATTTATTTAATCGATTGCCTTATTTATATTGTGAATGTTCCTCATTTTTTTTTGTTTTAGTCTGCTCAGGATGACAAAACCATTATCCAGTGCGAGATATCACCCCCCACTACTCCACGATCAATGCGCCTAAACAGGGAAGTGGGTCTTGCTTCCAGCCATGAGGATATAAGAGACATCCGAGGGTCCGCCTTCTCCTTGCCTCTTTGAAATATTTTACACTTGCAATTGAATGTTAAATCATGAAATAATTTGTCAATGTACAGTCTGAGTGGCATGCAAGATGGTCAAAATAGCAACCCAAGCAGCAGTAACAGCAGCCAGGACTCTCTCAACAAAGCAGCTAAGAAGAAGAGCATAAAGTCATCCATTGGACGTCTTTTTGGAAAGAAGGAGAAAGGCCGACCTAGCGTTCCTGGAAAGGATTCTCCCAGCCAAGGTGAGATAAAATTGTTGTTCTCAGTGTATAAGTGGATAAGTGGGAGAAATTAATTCATGAAATAGTATGTACTGGGAATCAAAATGTCTTAACAGTGGCCATTTTTACCTACTTCAAGTGAATATTGGCTGTTTAGGGCTTTTTTTCTCCACCATTTGAGACCATGCTCTCAAAATACCACTTAAAACAAAAAGGATTAATGAAGGGCAGACATTTACTTCTCAAAGAAAAAAGGAATAAATGAAATTCAAACTGCTAAATCAATTTTCTTTATAAACATAATTAGCTCCACGAAAGTGGACACTTAAGAGATCTGGAAAAGATCTTAAAGATCTTCAGCAAGACGGTTATTTATATATTTATTCATGTATTTATTTATTAACTTATTACCTATCTATTTATGTCTAAAATGCCTGTCCTATTTCTGTATCCTCACCATCTTGCTACTGCGATAACGAAATTTCCCGAATACGGGATGAATAAAGTTATCCAATCCAAAATATTTAAAAACTGGCAGGAAATACTTCAAAGCTCAGACAAATAAAACAATCCATGGGACATAATCACAACTTTAACCCCAGGGGTCAGTGGTAGGCCCACTGCTCATCAGTCTTTACATGAATGATCTGCCTAGCTGTTGTCCTTCAATTGTCATCACCTGTCTAATGTATGCCGATTATTCCATTCTTTTTCTATGTCCACGCGAAAGACAAAAAGAATGCTGCACAAATCTTACACTGCTTTTTAAAAAATGTCAAACACCCAGATCACGCAATGCCTTCAAAAACACAAAGGGCAATATGACCAATGGTTCTGTTATCTTTCCCATTACATGTCAGAGGCATTACGCTTTTAAACTCATAAATGCTGTATTAGTTTGGTTTGTTTTTGCTGATATGGAACTGTTTCAATGATGTGTTGAATAGTTGGAAGATTTCTTTAATGGTGGGACACAATAACTTTATATTTCCGATAAGATGCACTAAATTGTTAATTTTAATAATAAAAACATCAGGCATGAACAGATGGGGTGAAAATGTTAATTACTGCCACTTTGGTGCCAGTGCTTAACCTCAATGCTACTGAGTCGCATATCTCACCCTGACCTCAGGGTTTAAGAAGTTAGAAATTCATAAGACCGTTTTCCCATCCCACCCCCAACCCCCAAACAAGGTAGTATATGTACATTTAGACATTTTTCATCTTGATGGGGGATACTAAATCCTCTAGCCCTGCTACGTGTGCATAAAGCTTTAATTAACACATAAATCCTTAGTGCTATCAAATGTTTTCTTTTGTTCTTAGCTGGTACTCCTGAAGCAGAGAGCTCATCTAAGGATGGTTTAGGAATGGGCACCCTGGGAGGCCCTGTGGAAAAGAACAGAAAACTGCAAAAGAAGTAGGTGTCAAAGACTCTTAAATTCACTAGCCATGTTCATTGTGTTCATTTAAGACTTTCACGCTTGTGCTCATGAGTCATGGCAACTACACACCTTAACAAATCTTGCCCACCTGGCTCCTCAGTTTGTCATTACGGTAATCTCTCGAATATCAAGGTTAATGCAGACCAAACATGGCCGAGATAAACGAAAAAATGTGAAGTAGGATCATCCCGATTATAACTACCACAATACAAGTTTTTGTACCTCCACAATACAAGTTTTTGTACCGATATAGAAATACATGTAGTCATACCTCGACTTATGAACTTTTTTGTAATTTAAAAATTCCGTATGTATTTTTTATGTAAATTTGCTCCGTTCCACGGTCCTCACACAATTACCCACTAAACCCTTAAAAATTGGTCAGTTTCCCAATTTCGTATGAAAGATTTGAGGAAACCAAAATATGAGAAAAAATTATAAGAATGATTTATTAATATCTTAAAAGCATGCAAAATCTATCCTTGTTGAAACGCATTGAAACAAGGCGAACGGTATACAACAAAGAGGTAGCACACAACCGCTGTGTACTCTTGTTTTGGGTGGATGTGTGTGTTGATTTTCCCGTATTATGTCCCTCTGGGAGCTGCGGAGCAAGTTAAGCTGAGTCTGGGACACAAGACGAAAAAAATGAAACTCACACACACATCCACCCAAAACACTAACAAGACATTGACAACCACTCAAACCCATAAGCACACGTCTTATAAGCGCAAGATTAAGAATTCAAAGAACAACATTAACAACATTAATCAACAGCAAACATTACGTTTTATGATTTCTTTGGAATTTGATTTTTTGCCTGTTTTATTAGCCGCTACCCGTTCTTACCTGTTTGGATGTCACTTGCCGGGCTGGTTGACGGATGTTTTGGGCAGGAAAAAATATCCAAAGACTGCCTTTGATGACTTTTAATAATACAGTGTTCCCTCGCTACTTCGCGGTTCAGCTGTCGCGGACTCAGAGCTTCGCGGATTTTTTTTGGAAAAAAAATAAAAATACAAATGCAAATATTACATTGAAACAACATATTTTACAGGGTTTTTTTGTTATAACATGAATTTCACTCTACCCTTATTCTATCTATATTGTGTACTGTATACAGGGGGGTAAAAAATAAATTAAAAAAAAATATATATATATATATATTTTGGAATTAAATTCAAATTAAGCATTTTTTAAGGGGAATCCCTACTTCGCGGAAATTCACTTATCGCGGGTGGTCCTGGTCCCCATTAACCGCGACAAGCGAGGGAACACTATTTCTATACTGCAACAGACAAACGTCATCAAAGTGGGCGGTTGCACGACTAGTGAACATTTCTGGATATGTTTTTTTTTTCTACGAAGACAGAAAAATCATGATATATATCCTGCATTTCTTTGATTTTTGCTGTTGCAATCCTCGCTGCTTCCTCCTCCCCTGCCAGCTCGTTTTGATTTCCCGTATAGTCGAATGTTGCATAAACTCCTGAGAGTTTGTCTTGAGAATCTCCCCCTAATGTGGACTGCTGTCCAATTCGCCAACAAAGTTTTATTTTCAAATAAGTGCCATGGATTAAAATCACACAGAGCTCGTATTTCTGATTAAGCCGTTCAGAAAGCTCTAATTTGGCCACTGCCCGCCATTTTTTTTCTTGAGTGCCGAGTCCTGTGTGTTCCACCATTTTCCTAGTAGCAGGCAAAAGACAGGGGAGTCTGCTTGTGAGTGGAATTTCACATTTTTAGGAACTTTTTTTCCCCCAGAAAAAAATCTGATAAATTGAAGCTGCGAAGTGAAAGATACAGTACATGCCTTTTTTTCCACACAATCTTTTCCATTGAATTCAACATCCACATCCATGTATTATTCTTTTCATTTCCTTTTTTTTAGTATTAAAATTTAGTTTAAAGCAGCTCGGCCTGAGATAACTATTAATGATTATTAATTCATTATTTTTTTATTTTGTCACCAATCTTGCAGTTTTTTTACTATTATTACCTCTTCTCATTCTCTTTGTAGTCCAAAGACTGGGTAAGTTTATTCATAATTGCTCATTTTTTCTTCCTAAACCCGGGGGCCTTATTGCTGATGTCCTTCTGAATGTCACTTTTCCGTATTGCTCTTACCTAACGTGAATGTGGATGCTGTTTTGACTACAGTATTTTGCTCTAAGGCATGACATTCTACACTGAGGGAAATTGTTACTATAATGTATACATGCAACAGAATGCACTATTATAAGGAGCTTAATTATGGTGGCAGAGCACTCAGCCTTACAGTTCTGAGATTCTAGGTTCAATCCCAGTCTCCAGCCTTCCCGTGTGGAGTTTGCATGTTCTTCCTATACCTGTGTGGGTTTTTTCCCCCCTGCATATTTCAGTTTCCTCTTGTATCACAAAAACATACATGACAGGCTGATTGAGCACTCCAAATTATCCTAAGTATGAGTGTTAGTGTGAATGATTTTTCATTCTACTAGTGTCCTGACATTGGCTGGCAACTAGTTCAGGGTGTTCTTTGCCGACTGTCCAAGATGGACAAGAAATTGAATTACACTGACTGAGATTAAACAACTAAACAGTGCCTAACTACCATATGCTTAATCCATCCCTCCTGCATAGTAAACTAGTACTTAAAAATTGTTGACACATTTCAGGTCTTCAAAAGCATTGCTGATTTTTATTTTTACAGATTAGAATGTTTGTTTCCTTGCACTGCTCATCTCTCCTTGATTTTGCCTGCTATAATGCTGAATGTTTTTGTGGGAATGGGTCTTTTTGGTTATTTTGAATTTATTTTTGTTGTTGTTTTAAATAACAATTTGCATATCAGGCATGAACTATTAGAGGAGGCGCGCAGGCTGGGCTTGCCTTTTGCCCAGTGGGACGGACCAACTGTTGTCGTTTGGCTTGAGGTAAGCATTTATGGGACACATTATAGTTATTAACTATATTTACAGTGCCTTGTGAAGATACTTGGCCTCCTTATATCTTTCAACCTTTTGCTACATTTCAGGCTTCAAACGTCGATATAAACTAATTATTTTGTCTATAATCAACAAGTGGAACAAGTGGAATATTTTAAACTTTTTCATAATAAATTAAAAACTTGCAAAATGGCGCCTGCAATAATTTTCCGCCCCCTTGCATTAATACTGTATAGTGCCACTTTTTGCTACAATTCTAGCTGTAAGTTGCTTCGGGTGTGATTATCAGTTTTGCCCATCTAGAGACTGAAGTTCTTTCCCATTCTCTTGCAAAACAACTTGAGCTCAGTGAGGTTGGATGGTCAAAAAGTTTGATTTTGTTTTCAACCTTCTTCCACATGTTTGGTGTGTCTCCCAGATTTTTTTGGCAAACTTTAAATGAGACTTTTTGTTAATATCTTTGGCTTTCTTCTTACCACACTTCCGTAAAGGCCAGGTTTGTGCAGTATACGACTGATTGTTGTCCTGTGGACAAACTTTCCCACCTCAGCTGTCATACCTGTCAACTGGTACGTTCTCGCCGTAATTGGTACAACTGAAAGCCCATTTTTATATTGGTACGCTGTACACATGAAAATGGTACGCTAAACGGTGATTTTGAGAAAAAAAAATAAATTAAGGCACTTTCTAGCCATTTTTCACCATCCGCCATTGTTTCTTCCCGGAAACGCATGTCTGCCAAGTGATATATGTACCGGCGCCTCTGATTGGCTAAAAAAAAAAGATCATGATAAACATTTCGTTTTGTAACACTTTCACCATGTGATTTCCGTTTCCTGTTCCCTTGTTTATGTTTACTTTCATTTGATCAGCTGTTTCTGGTCTGTTTACAAGTCAAGAATACACTCTTACACGTGGTACAAGTTGATTTATCTGACAATGGCTTCAATGAAAAGGACTTTGAAATTGAAATTGAATTGGTAAGATTTTCCATGTATTTATACATATATGTAAGGGCGAAAACAAAATTTGGTAAGATCACAAATGGTTCGAGGTTGACAGGTATGGCTGTAGATCTCTGCATTTCATCCAGAGTGATCATGGGCCTTTTGGCTGCAGCTTTGATCAGTCCTCTACTTGTTTGAGGTTAAAATTTAGAGTGAGATGGATTTGCAGTGGTCTCATACTCCTTTCATTTCAATATGATTTCTTGCATAGTGCTCTTTGAGATGTTTATAGCTTTGGAAATCTTTTTGTATAAAAAAAAAAAAAAACAGTATCTCAAACCCATCTGGTGTGTTCCTTGGTCTTCATCGTGGTCTTTTCTCTTTAATCAGAACCTTGAGTCCTGGCCTGGGTAATATGACAAAAATTATTACGATTAAAAATAAATAAAGATTATCAATCGATCGATATTCATCACGATAACTTTTGCATCATTTTTTTTTCAAATTTCAAAATTCTGTGAAGAAGTAAATTGCTTTCCTCATTATTAAATTATTAAAGTAACTTATCTTTTTTATAAGGAAAAAGCCTGTAAATTGTAAATATTTTAAAGATATCTGTGCTGTTCTTTGGTGCAATAAAGATAAGACAACTCCCTCCTTACACTATGAAAAGTAAAGAATAAAACCTGTGTTAGCCTGTATTGCTAACCCTGCTAAAAACACTTAGTCTGTCGGTTGTTCTTATTTTTTCACTGTGTGGTGAAATATTTCAATCTACTAATACTTGTATAGTAACAATAAAAGCATTCAATTCAATTCTTCTGAACGTTGGTCTTGAACTAGCGTTCATGTTGCATGTGGTGGTTGGGTGGTGTAATTGCAGTTTAAAATTATTGAATGTTTTTATTATTGTTGACAAATTATATGACGATAATTTACTTATCGTTTTATTGCCCAGCTCTACCTGATACATTACAGAGCAGGTGCATTTAAACAAAGACATGATTACCCAAAGATCGATTATTTTTATCATCATCACTGATGATCAGTCAACATTGGATCATTCCGAGATCCTCACTGAACTTCTGGCCTCAGTTTGGTGCATTGAATGAAAAGGGGGCAAATAAAAGTTTAAAATTGGCAATACATTTTGTTCCACTTCATGATTGTGTCCCACTTGTTTGTTGATTCTTGACCTTAAGTTTTAATTTTATATCTTCGTTTGAAGCCTGAAATGCAGCCAAAAAATTGCAATGTTCAAGGGGGCCGAATACTTTTGGAATGCACAGTACATTAAAGCAATGATGGCTTATCTTCTCCTTTTGTCCAGCTTTGGGTGGGCATGCCTGCTTGGTATGTAGCAGCCTGCCGTGCTAATGTAAAGAGTGGAGCCATTATGTCAGCACTTTCCGACACTGAAATTCAGAGGGAGATTGGCATCAGCAACCCCTTACATCGTCTGAAACTTCGTCTTGCCATCCAGGAAATCATGTCACTCACTAGTCCCTCTGCACCTCCCACCTCCAGAACGGTATTTGTCTTATTTGTTGTACATACACCATCTGACATTTCTTTATGTCACTAAGCATGACACTCTCCTGATTAACATTTTTGCTAATTATCTTTTTGCTGTAACAATAAATGCTTCCTGATATTTTCTCTTCTGTCCTGCATCATTGTCTATTTTTCACACTTCACTCACTTGTGATTGGGCGTATCAAATGTTAAGACCACGGGAAACGTTTGGGTCACACATGAAGAAATGGAAAGTTTGGCAGCTACACCACCCACGGTTAGTCTCTTCAGTTTGGCTTGACACTGTTTTATTCTGTCAGCTCTGGTAATTATTAGGTGTCACCAAGTGTGTTCCAATTTGGCCAAATCTCACCATCTAGTAGAGCATGATGTTTTTGCTTTGTTGTGACTTGTTCCTGTACTCAATTTGGAAGGGAAATATGTTGGGATACTTGGAACAATGTCACAAAAAGTGAATAAGGTTCATAGAGTGTATATGGGGTGGATTCTAGGGGTACAGTATGGTGTGTTGTGTGTATAGGAAGAAGAGTTGAGTCATTTTCACGTGAAGATTTTACTCGCAGCTTTTCTAACACAGCATTTCAAACTCAATAACCCAGCCTTTCTTTTCTTTTCACAATGCTCACTAACCATGCTAACATCAGGACGACGACGAAAGTAGCTGGGCCCAGGTTTGAACAGATGCATGTCACTCTTTCAGTTTCTTCTCTAATAAACCTGTGTCGACTTAAAGAACAACTGTGATAAGGCCTCTGCCAACACCCATCTAAATGCAGACATATGAGCTCATTGTCCTGCCAAACATTAAAGAATGTTTGTTTGTTTTTTCCAAATTAAAATGTTTAAGCAGAAGACACTCTTTTTCAAATCTGTGTTAATTTCTAGCTAGTTTTAAAAATAATAATCTCTAAAATTGAATGCTCTGCTACGCACTGAGCTAACCTATACGTGTATTTATCACCAGGTAGTAGCTGCACTTATCTGTCACGGCTTAACACTGAGCTAATCTCGAGTTAATTAACTGCAGTGTTCAAAACTTGCTGCTTCTACCAGCTGTGGTTATAGCTACAGCCATCCAGACATGTAGTAATGACAAGCCATCATGTGCAGTTACAGTTTTCCTAAAATAACGTAAGAAAATGATCATCTCAATTCTAGTAAAAAGCAGGCAAATTATTGTTAGCTTGAAATAAAAAAATTAAAAAACTCTTAAATACTTACCACACATCTTTTGATTATCCTTAAAAAAAAGTCCATCCATTTGTACATAATCAAATTCACTTCTGGAAGAAGTGTTTCAGAATTGTATCCCTTGTGTGTCAGTCCTTTCATGCGTGCATGCTAAAATCTATATACAGTTGTTGCTCTACTTATGAAATTAATTGGTTCCATAACTTTTTTCATTACTTGAATTTTTCGTAAGAGCAATACTTTATATGTAAATTCTGTCTTTCGTTCCATAGTAACTAAACCCTTTATGATCAAAGTGTCACCTTTTTGAATGAAAGATGTGAGAAACTGACAAAAATGAAGCGGAAGCAAAGTCACCGCAGTTATGTTACAAAGACAATTTCAAACCAAGACAATGGATACAGGAAAGGCATTTACGTTTAGGGGGGTTTTGTAACTTGGATCTTGTTTTCGTATGTTGGGAGTTATTTGGATATCAAAGGGTTTCGCAAACCTGAAAATTTCATGCTGAGAGGCATTCGTAAGTAGAGATATGACTCTACATTATTTCTTACCCTACACAATTTAAATTTAAAAAAATAATCTGTTATCTATTTTTATTTGCTCATGTTTCCTGGTGTTTAACAATTATGTATATATATTTTTCCATTCACAGACATTGGCATACGGAGACATGAATCATGAATGGATTGGTAATGAGTGGCTACCAAGCTTAGGCCTCCCACAATACCGCTCATATTTTATGGAGTCCCTGGTGGACGCCCGTATGCTTGATCACCTTACCAAAAAAGACTTACGAGGACAGTTGAAAATGGTGGACAGTTTCCATAGGTAATGCACCCAAACAGAGCAAAAAAGTACATATCTGTTGTCTGATCTTTATTTCACATGCTATACGTTTTCATATCAGATAGCTGCAAATATATTAATAAGTGTTTAATTTGTGGTCTATAGAAACAGTTTTCAGTGTGGAGTAATGTCTTTAAGAAGGCTCAACTATGATCGGAAAGAGCTGGAGAGGAGAAGGGAAGAGTCACAGCTGGAATTTAATGGTAACACAAGTACTTTAAATTCTCATAATACAGTAGTACTTACGAAATTAATTGGTTCCAGAACTTTTTACGTCAGCTAAAAGTTTCGTAAGCAGGGAAGTGAATTATATGTAAATTCTCTAATTTGTTCCACTGTCCTCACACAACTTTCAACTGAACCCTTTAAAATTGTGTCCCAATTTTGTATGAAAGATATGAGAAACAGACAAAAATGAGATAAAATTATAAGAAAATGATTCAAAATATATCCGTGTTGAAACAGGGGAACAAGAGGAAGCCAACCGCAGGCAACAGAGAGCACACAAATACACGGACACATGAGCACACATCGCAGAAACAAAACATTATGAATTGTCACGTTTTTGGCGGCGACGTCGTGGCCGGGAAACATGGAAATGGACCCAATTACAGGGAAACAGGCAAGGGGGGGAATGCTTGCTCAAACTAAACGTAAATAACGGAGGCCCAAGGAAAATAACAAAAGACTTGGAGTTATGGAGCCTGGGGCCGGTCAGTCCGGCGGGCGTCCGAGCCAGCCTTTGAAGAGGCGTGGGGCTGGTCGATCCGGCTGGCATCCGAGCCAGCACTTGAAGAGGTGACCTCCCAAGAAGTTCTAGGTGTATTTGTCAAAAAGAAAATAAGGCTGTTGACCGCGGCCGTCAACTTGAGTTTCTTGTGATGAATTAATAAAAAATGAGAAAAAATTTGAAAAAATAAGAAAGCGATTCATTAATGTATTCAAAACAATGACAAGAATGCAAAATCTATTTGTGCAGCAATACAGTGCTAACAGACATAAAATTGCTCGCATTTAAACAACTTCAAGTTGTGAATTCAAAACAACTTATTAAATAGAACTCCTGAAGAGTAACAGTCTCTCCATCTCATTGCTCACTACAGAGAGACCATGCCAAGGAGTCCTCGCTTGTGCTTCAATAATGTAGCATTGCTAGTAGGTGTGTTACGGCCTGTATTGCATTCTATAGTTTCATCAAAATCAGAGACTTGGGGTTAAATTTGTATACAAAGCATTTGACATAAAATAAACATTTTATTTATTTTGTTTGCCTAATTGATAGTGTTACTCAACCAAAAAATACATAAAACAGCAATAATAATTTTCCTTATCTCTGTTTTCAGATGTGCTGGTGTGGAGTAATGAGCGTTTGATAAATTGGGTTCAGGCTATTGGGCTGAAAGAATACAGTGCCAACCTGTATGAGAGTGGTATCCATGGGGCGTTGCTTTCTCTTGACGAAACCTTTGATCACAACACCCTGGCCCTATTGCTGCAGATTCCCACACAGAACACTCAGGTATGGTAGCAGAGTAAATTAGCAACATTTTCCTTAACTGGATGTAAAACGAGCTTGATTCGTTCCAGGACTGAGCTAGTATATTGATATTCTCGTAACTCGAATGAACGTCTCCTATTGAAATGAACTAAAAACTAAATAATTTGTTCCAACCCTCTGGAAAAACACCAAAAACAGGATATTGGATTGGAAAAAATGTTTTATTTCTTCTAATTCGCCATCTATTAACAAAGTCACACATAACTAGTGGTTTAATATTACTAAAATATGTTTAAATTAGTATTAAAATTATACAGATTTTGAAGGGGGAACGCAAGAGAGAGAGGTGGGGGGGCTTTTTGCACAGCAACACGCTCATTTCATAACAAACAAATTTAAATGTACTTGGATTACAATGCAGACACTCAAAAATAAGTTTAGTCGAACCTTACACTAAACTTAATTCTAATTTTGTTTGATACATTTCTGCTTCCGGCCAGGTTGGCTGTTTGCTCCGCCTCCACCCTGGCTTTCACTATCGATGATCGGTTTGCTTTTGTATTCCCTCCAAAATATTCCGAAAATGATGCACGCAAATGTCCTCACAATAGGATAACGCATGACCACTTGCCAACGAGAAGTAGTCTTGTATTAGCGATCGCTCCGCTAACGGGAGCTAACAGGCGAGAAAGCCAGTGCCCCCAATGTTCTTATGAGCAGCCAATGAGAAGTGATATATACTCCTCGTATTAGCAATCGCTTCATATTTCTTGTGAGTGACGGAAAAAAAGCACTGAAAAAAATGCAGCGCGCCGCCCAGTGTTCGTAGATGGATACCTGTTATACATGAAAGAGATGCGGCAAAAAAGACTGCGCTCAAATCATAAACAGTCTCATGTCTTGGCCACCTAATTTTCGCATATCTCAAAATTTTTCTGGTGTCTAGAGATAATTATTTGCTCAAAATCTTCCTCGAGTTGCTCATATGTCGGGGAGCTCGTATGTCGAAGTACCACTGTACTGTCATTCTTCTCCACTTCGCAGCTTAAACATTCACGACTTTAGTACGTTTGTTTTTTTAAATGTCCGGACGGACATTTCGTCGCCCGGACGTTTGGTGCCTGTGGGCCCGGTCTTTTGGTCTCCAGTCAAATGGTGACAGAGTAAGTACTGTTGAAAACCGCTCTCAACAAGAGTTTAATATCTAAATATCTACTGTTGATTCTTGAGAGAGAGGTTAATATCTAATTACTGTTTAATATTTAAGTACTGTTGAAACCAGCTCTCAAAATTATATTCATGAGAGAGAGTTTAATATCTAATATTGAAATATCAATAAGAGCACTCATTTAACACACCGGCTGCTGCCATCGACTGTCATAGGCATCCAATGAACCCTCGTTCTCTCTGGGGGAACTTGCAATGTTGAAATACTTTAAATTACAGTACAAGTTCCCCCAGAGTGAATGAAGATTCATTGGACGCCTATGACAGTCAATGGCAGCAGCTGGTGTGTTAAATGAGTGCTCTTATTAATATTTTGATATTATATATTTAGATATTAAACTCTCATGAATATAATTTTGAGAGCTGGTTTCAACAGTACTTAGTTATTAAACTCTCTCTCTCATGAATCAACAGTAGATATTTAGATATTAAACTCTTGAGAGAGCTGTTTTCAACAGTACTGACCCTCCGTCACCATTTGACTGGAGACCAAAAGACCGGGACCAAACGTCCGGGCGACCAAACATCCGGGCGACCAAACGTCTGGGCGACCAAACGTCCGAGTACCCTCGCTTCTCGGCTGGCTGTCTCGTATGCTCGTATCTCAAAATTTGTCTCCTATATCAAGGTAAATATTTGCTCAGAATTGTACTTGTACAGTGGTTCCTCGACTTACGATCGTAATCGGTTCCGAGATTGTGATCGTATGACAAGCATATCGTAACTCAAGCGGATGTTTCCCTTTGAAATGAATTGAAAACAAAATAATTTGTTCCAACCCCCTGAAAAAACACCAAAAACAGGATATTAGATTGGAAAATAGGTTTTATTTCTTCTAATTCGCCATATATTGACAAAGTAATAAGTAACGAGTGGTTTAATATTAATAAAATGTGTTTAATAGACGTAAAATTAGACGCATTTCTTGGAGGGAAGAGACAATGACACATGGAGGCGGAGGTGGGGGCTGTTCGGGGGGGACTATATACATACACTCAACTTTTAGTGTAACTTCACACAAAACTGAATTCTAATTTTGTTTTACTCTTTTTTTTTTTACCTTAGTTCGGTGGGTTGACCCCACCCGTAAGTCTTCAAAACTAACGCATCAAGCGTTGTTCGGAACTTGAATCCCCTTCGAAATGTTTCGAAAATGACTCACACAAGTATCATCACAATACGCGTAATCCAAGCTTTAGAATTAGCGCGCCACATCACTTGTAGGTCTCTTGAAGGCACGCATGTTCTCCGCATTGTACATTAGTAGCAGCTTAATTTTACAGTCACCGCTCACATTAGCACACAACGCTAGCGTTAAGCGGTCCTTCATGGGTTTGTGTCCCGGTAATGCCTTCTCCTCTGACCAGTTTCATCGCAGTTGAAAACTTGCTGGGGGATGTAACTTTCCTCGGCGATAAACAAGGCAAATGTAATGAAGCGTCCTTCTGCTTAAGGATGGTGGAAATGGTTGACGTATTCTTCTCGTATTCCCTGGCGAGCTCAGTAACACGTACCCCACTCATATTTTTCAATTATTTCGCGTTTCGTGTCCATTGTCAACGCCTTTTCTTTGCAGAACTCTGCCAATACATAGTAATATTGTTTATCTGTAAATGTACCCAACGCGGGGGGAAATGCAAAGTCCCCCCAGTGAACGTAGAAATATTGTATGCACGAAAGAGATGCAAAAAAGACAGTGCCATGGCCACCTGGCTTGGTCGCATCACGAAATTTTGATCGTATCTCGGGCGAATTATTCGATCGAAATTTTCGTCATAAGACAATAATGTTGTAAGGCAGAGCTGTCGTATATCAAGGTTCGACTGTATCTCAAATTCCACGTATGTCGGGGCAGTCGTATGTCAAGGTATTTCTGTACGGTATTTCTTTTTCTTAAATGTATTCGCCGATATGTCTGGTCTACATTGTCCGCAAAAAAAGTGAAGAATTGGTGTACTGTGTTAAACTGAATGAAAGGTTTAGGTCAGACTGATAATGTGATAAAGTGATGAGCTATACAAGCATTATTTAACGTTTTTGAATGAAAAGATGCTCTAGTTACCATTCCGCTTCACACGCATCTTTCTTCTAGGCCCGGACAACTCTTGAGCGTGAATACAACAGTTTGCTGTCCATTGGTACAGACAGGAGGATGGAAGAGGTGATAAACAGAGCATATATACTTACCCACATGGTGTCAGACATATTGGGAAAAAAACAAACTAATTCCTTCTGCAAATTTCCCTAATGAAATACAACCCTGCGCTCCATTTCAGGATGATGATAAGAACTTCCGGCGTGCCCCCTCATGGAGAAAGAAGTTTCGGCCCAAAGATATGAGGGGAATGTCCCTAGGTGTGTCAGACACTCTGCCTGCCAACTTCCGGGTGACCAGCAGCAATGCATCATCTGCTTCCATGCAGCCAAAGAGAAGCCCAATGGACGGTAAGGGAAAGTCCTCAAAATCCTATCTTATGGCAAAATAAGATTGGCAGTGATTTCTTGCTTGGAATTCTTCTTGAATGGCTTGTCTGCCTTGAGGTTTATGATGCTGTGACTAACGGCATGTCTTTGCACGTGATTTTTGCCAACATGCACATACAGGAAGTCAGTCTATACAGAGGCTGGACACTGCTACTGTCAGGACCTACTCTTGTTAACATAACCCTCACACAACGGTAAGATCAAAATGTGCAGACACGATGTATGTCGCTTCTATCTCAAAAAGCTATCACTAGCAGAGCATAGCTTTGTTGAACTTTTTTACTCTGATAATGCACTTTCTCATTTTTCTCCCTGTGCTCTGCTTCTCCTCTTGTCTGTCTCCATTCATATCCCTCATTCCCATTTCAGTTTATCCTCATTATTTCTATAGGTAACTGCTGGTCAGAAGATGAAGGGGAATTCCCTGTTTTCAAGACCAGGATGATGAACTAACAGATTTTTTAGGAGACAAAAAATATATCACAGAGAAAGATTATGCTCATCAGTACCTTGGAGGAAACTGTCTAGATGTATCCACATTTGTTATATTTATGTATACCAATGGGACATTTAAATGATTTTAGATTAACATGTAATCTTTAGGTTTCAATCCCATTAATCCAAATTTTTGCGTTTTCTTATTGTGCTCATCTACTCTCAGATGTATGTTTCTGAATGCTTCACAACTCTGGTGTTTGTATATTTCTACCGACAGACATTTTTTCTTTTTGTTAATTTTATTTACCCAGATGTATGTTTTTCTCTCTTTATTTGAAATGTAATCAATCGTTGATTTGCTTGTGATATAAATTTAGTCTATATTGTTACCCTTTTTATCAGATTTTTCTGTAGCCGATTGTAATTTCTTTTTTTGTAAATGCAGCTCTAATGTAGGTCACCGTGTGTGTGAAACCATTTTTCAAACTGCTCAACACTGAGTGCTTTATCATTATGATATATAGTACCAATGGGACATTTTGATTTCAAGAAATCCACATATCAGTAACAGGCGAAAAGACAAATGTCACTTTAAATGCAAATGAAAAAATCTAGATTCTCTTTCATTGAAATTGCATGCAAGAACTTTCCCTTTTGTATGCCTGCCACAGTGCAACTTTTTCAACCTGTCCCTTTAACCACAAAAAGCCTTCACCTTTGGAAAGACCCACACAGGAGGAGGATTAATGTACAGAAGAATTGAAAATACTATTTTTCATAGAATCCTCCAGACAGCCCTCAATTAAAAAGGAAAGACCAACACTTTTAAATCTTTTTTTTTATACAAATACTTCATATCAAGCCTTATTGTTTATTAACTATACTGTCTTTTTGTGTTCTTATTTATTATTACTCAGTGATGTTGTTTCTTGTCTATCATAGAATAAGATTGCCTATCCCAAAACGTCATGTTTGTTCTTATAACACTAGTTCCACATTTAGTTTCATGACAAATTTAAAGGAACCAATTTTATTTAACCCTTGTAATTGAAATCAAATTGAGAATTTGGTCTTCTTTTTTAGAAATTTCTCAGATTCGTGTCCTGTGGAAATCATGTTGCTATTTGTTCTGCCCTTCCTTTTTAATTGCCCGATCATGTAACATTGTACAGTCCGAGTACTTATAAACTATTTTTATCACAGTATTATTTATTGCCTACTTTCAATAAAATACTGAAAAAATTAACTTTTAAGAATAAGACTAAAACTGTTTATTCATCTGTGATTTTTTTGTCTTCAATTCACATGCAACAAAAATTGCTGTGCTGTTTTTAATGAGGAAAATACAACTGCAGTACCAAAAAACAAAAACAAAAAAACCTTCGTCACATGGAGGCAGTACACAACAGACAGATTGATGATCCATCGCACCAAATGGGAGAAAATATCAAGGCAAACGTTAAGTATAGATTTTAATATATTAGTAGTATATTTTTTCACAGCATGGACATGTCCATAACGGCAAAATTTAAAGTCAATAAGGACTTAAACAATAATGAGCCAAATGCAACATAGGCTACATTCCCCATAATCATAAAAAACAAAGATGACAAATAATGAAACAAATCGTACAAGACGAATCACTTGTCGGAACTCATAATGATGAATCTTACTCACACTCAAACCTAGGGGCAATTTAGAGTGGCCAATCAGCCTACAATGCATGTCTGTGGAATGTGGCAGAAAACTGGAGTACCCAGAGAAAACCCACGCAGGCCCAGGATAACATGCAAACTCAACTCAGGTGGATTGACTTGGATTTGAACCCAGGTCTTCTATTGTGAGGCCAACATGATTACCACTTATACTATAATAATCAATATATTCTCTTATTCGAGTGTAATAAAAACATTTGAGAAACATTTTGCATGGAACAATTAACAAGACGAAAGGACTAGTTTGGGTAAGTAAAAATTGCATCTTATCATTATTTATCCCTGTCATAACCCCCTCCCAAAGAGACCATAACAGAAAAGGAGAATAAAAACGCCCATTTTGCAACGTCATCGCGCCTGAGAACGGGATAAGTGGGAGGACAGGAAGATCCCAAAGCGAGCGTTCCTTCCTATCTATGAGAAGGACGAGAACACAGTACGTAATATTTGCCTGGACGCCCGAGTAACTGGATTCTGGACCGAGTTCTATAGGTAGGGGACGGTGAGCGTGGAATTATTCGATTGATTAGAAAATGTCTTCACCCAGCCGACTCGTTCATCTCAGTTTGTGTGCTAGCCTAAGCTGCTAACTGAGTGGAATTCTGTAGCAGGAAATACCGCAGACACACAATTCCGCAACTCCAGCACATAAAACACATTTCAGAGCTGCGAGTCAACACATTCACTATTCAATAACCGATCTATATAAGGCCACGCAAAATTCACATCTCACTGTCAGTGTCACGACATAAGCATTTGGGAATTTGTACAATTTTTAAATTCGTAACAAATGAGAAAAAAATCCGTGTCAAAAGTACCTAGCGAACATTTCAGGCAACACGGCGAAATATTTCGTCAACGTCGGCAGAAATGTGAATTATACTTTAAATTCAGTTTGCGAAACTGACACACATTATGGGTTAATTTGGGATTTGAAAAAGGGTGTGGTGGTTTTGTGAAGCTATGTATCCAACACTGTTTCCTGGTCAGTGCGAGCTCATCGACTTAGCATTATCTGGAACTACATTTCTTCATGTAGTAGATGGGATGTATATATCTAATACAGGATGAATATATTTTTAATATTCTCTGTTTTTTCATAGAGTGCAGTACATTCCTGTGTGTTTGACAAGGGTTCACTAAAGATGTGGAAGGCAGCAGCAGGGCAGTCAGTCAAGATGACTATAGATGATGGTGGTGATGACTGGGAAACTGACCCTGATTTTGAGGTTTTTTGGAATGCAACACAACTGTTTGTTTTATGTTACAATATTCATTTCTTCTTTTTTTCCTTTTTTTCAGAACGATGTATCCGAGAAGGAGCAGCGTTGGGGGGCCAAGACAGTCGCTGGTTCAGGACATCAGGAACACATAAAGTGAGAGTCTTTTTCGTTTTCACACGATCTACCAATTCTCTTATTAGAATAGTATCCACTATGATGCAATGCTCGCAGTAATGATTAGCTCATGATATGATAATACAACCAACAATAAAAATCAATCTATGAAAATGTTGAAGTCCACCGCCGTAATGACAGAAAAGGCGAGAATGCCAAAGTATTGACATAGATCAGTTGGGGAAATGGGCATTGAGCTGCTACTATTCTCTATAGCAGTGGTGTCCAAACTATGGCCCACCTTTATTCATCTGCAGCAAGTACTGAAAATATCATCGAATATGGGTGACGCAGTGATGGAGTGCTTAGCGGGAGATTTCTTGTGTTCAAAACAAACATTTATACAATATGAAAAAGTAGTAAAAACATCTTTGTACACTGCCACTTGAGTAATTGAAAATTTGATATAAACCTGTTGGTTCATATATAAAATAACGGCGCCATTTTTTAAAAATGGTCTCCAAAATATTGTGTAATATTCACCTGATCAATATTTTGCCATACCTCCTAGTATCCACCATCTGCGTGAAACCGTGTCAACAGAGCACACAAGTTTGAAACAGCAGGAGCTCAACAACATGCCCAAGGCCTCGCATGGATATGGAGGAAAATTTGGGGTGCAGCAGGACCGCATGGACAAGGTAGAGGTGGAGGATGGGAGGTGGGTGGAGGGGTGGTCGTGTGCTGACAGCTATGCAGTAGTACCTTGAGATATGAGCTTAATTCTTTCCGGGACCGAGCTCGTATGTCAATTCACTCGCATCTCAAATCAATTTTTCCCATATAAAATACCAAATAAATACAAATTAATCCGTTCCCAACCACACCTAAAAATAGGATATTTCAATGGAAAAACATGTTTTTAATTGTTCAAATTCACCATCTGCAATCACAAAGAAAACACATTTCTATCTAGTGGTTATGATCTGCAATAAAATGTCACATTTTTGTACAGTACTGTATGAAGTTCTTACCTTTTGAGACTCATGGTAGTGAATAACGGCAATATTTGCGGCGGAGAAGAGAGAAAGGGCAGGAGAGAGACTTGACGGCAACACGTTCAGCTCGTGACACTACGTAACATAACATAAACTTTAAATTGAACTTGGATGTACTTCGCTAGAACTATACATACACTTAAAAATGTGTCTAAACTTGTGCTATAATGGAGGCAAAAGTGTTTATGTATTCCGTCACAGCTTTTGAGCCGGAACTAGCTGCTTCACCGTACCTCATAACCGAGTGTATCCCTAGTTCGTTTTTCAAAGTTATCAAACCAGCCATGACTTGCTTTGAAGGTTTCCACTGGTGCCTAAGTCTCCCCTTTCTCAGCTCTTGCTTTACTTTCAAGTCCTTGTAGATTCCGCCAGCCGTTTCTCATTTATCCATATTAAAAGAAGCCTTCTACTCGTCATGAATATCACTGCACAGCTTGAAAAGCATCACCTAGCAGCAGCATCGTATGTCCAATTTTTTTGTCTCGTATCTCAGGGCAAAAATTTGCTCTAAATTTTCCTCGTATGTTAAATATCTTGTATGTTGGGACACTCGTATGTCAAGGTATTACTGTAATAGAAAGTTCAATCGTTTCTTGGCTGAGGTTAATAGCTTCATCCACTGATAGATAACCCATTGGAAACTTCGTTCCATCGTTTCACATGATTTACCTGGCAAGCGATCGGTGTTCTGTACAAGCAAAGCAGCATGAATCTGATGAGTGAGCAATGCTTCATTGTGTGCATGTGGAGTTTTGATGAGTCAGATGTTGCCACTGCTAACAACTTCCTCTTAATTTGTAGTACAGTGGGGCCTCTACTTACGAAAATAATTTGTTAAAGAAGTGGTTTTGTAACTTGAATTTTTCACAAGTAATTATATTTCTCATGTAAATGTCATAAGTTACCTTTATTACTCCATAAACCCTTTAGCAATGTTAGAAGTATACCAATTCTGTATGAAGAATGAGAGAGACAAACAAGAGAAAAACATTATTTAGCCATTAGAATTAATAAGACATGCAAAGACTTTCTATTAGGGTGGAAGACCAAATGTCTTTCAAAGAAAAGTTGGTGGTGTGTGAGGGAGGAGGCAAACTGAGAAAATGTTATAATTATATCCATGGAATGACGATTGTCTTTGACAACTTGTCATAATTTTTCTAAATGTACAAGGAATGCGTACACCAGACATGAGGCAGCACAACTCGTGTACATTTTCATAATATAGCACACTTATTCTTTTAACACACCCGAGCAATAAATAATAGAAAAAGGGATGGGAACTCTATCATGCCAATTTCAAAATAAAATGCAGGCGGCTACATCGTTTCGGGAATGTTTGAAGGTTTGATACTTTGCGTTTGGTCACTTGAATTTGTTCAGTATCCAGAGACAACATTTTCACATTAAGGCATTTCTTAACCTGAAGTTTTTATGCAGAGACATTCGTAAGTGGACGTATCACTGTACTTTGTTTTTGTGTTCTGATAATGTCTTTGTGTTTTGAACAGTCTGCTGTAGGACATGAATACCAGAGCAAGCTTTCAAAACACTGCTCCCAAACTGATAATGCCAAGGGCTTCGGGGGGAAGTTTGGAGTTCAAGCTGATCGTGTCGACCAGGTATTTTCTGTTTCTAACACGATTGGTATCGAATTGATTTCTGTTAATTAGAGGTAAGATCTTAAGCCCGAACAGGACCCGACCCGAATTTCCAAAATGTCAATCATTACCTCGGGTTCTAAAACCTTCTAAAAAGTTTTTAAAATTGTCTATTAAAATCATGTGTGGATACTAAACTAAGGAATACTTGTAAATAGTTTAACTACTAAACAGGAGCCACAGAGCCACAGCATGTTCTGCGCACGTCACATGAACGCTGCCCTCTTAATAGTCTTCCCTTCCGCAAGTGCATCGATTTTGACTTGGAGCCGGGAGTTAAGGATAAACTAAAGACAGGAGAACTGAAAAGACAAACACCCACCAGTAACGCTGAGGTTCGGAAAAGCTTCAAATTGATTGTTGAATAAGTCACAGAAACATGCGTTGGCTTTGCTGAATGTAGTCAATGTTCCGCTTTTCTTTCATACGCGATCAGAAAGATTGGCACCTCGATGCTGAGTAGGTATTAAAACAACTAGCAACAGAGATGATCGTCAAACATCTCTTATTATATAAAAAAATTAAAAGTTCATACATTCTTGTTTAACTTATATTTCATTACAAAAGACAGGTTTTTATTTGTACAAAAAAATAAATTAAATAAATTAAATAAATCTCCTGACTTGGGTTGGGAGTCCCGAGTCCTCACAAATAAAATATGACATTTCGGATTCGTTTCGGGCTCGGGCCTGCAAATCAAGTTAATTGCTTGGGCTGGGCCGAAAATTAATACCCGCGGGACTGGTCACGTCGGGCCGGATTATTCCGGCCTAATCTTACCTCTACTATTAATATATAAATATATGTATAGAGAAAAAAAATTATCTTGCTGAGTTCATAATTATTGTTGCCTAGCTGCAACACTGAAGTGCGTTTGAATCCATGCGTGCGTATTACAGAGTTTAACAAAAAAATATATACAAATAGAGTAGTATTGTCATTTTACGGTGCTGGCAAATTGGTCCTGTAAGTGCTTTAAAAGGGTTTGAATTTGGCCATGAAAAATGTAGACGAACACTGATTCTAGTTCTTCTGGTATTTAAATCTTCTCTGTGATCCATCACCCCAGTAGTGGCGCAACGATGTGTGATTATGTATTTCACCATGTTGCTGCGACTCCCTTTATCTCTCAGGCTGGATCCCCTGTCCAACACCTGTATATGGCGTCCACGTCCCTACTTGTGTCTAGTGTGCTGCTTTGAGGTTTTTTTTTTCTCTGTACCTGTTATTCCTTTTCCTTCAAAGAGGAGTGCAAAGAGCTTCACCAACTTTGTCTGGCTTTTATTATTCTTCTTCGTCTGCCATTATTACTTACTTTGCTGACCAAATTTTTCTAATTATTTTCTTGTAGTCGGCGGTTGGGTTTGAGTATGCTGGGAAGACGGAGAAACATGCTTCACAGAAAGGTAACCAGATGGGCTTTAACCGGCACATTGCATGCTTCGGCCAGCCTCATTTATCAGTTTATTCATCCACTCTCTTTGTTTACCGTACATTGTACTGCGTGAACTGCACCAGAGGTTGAAAGGACCCAAATTTCTTCATCATTTAGCATGCAACCAAAGCTTTCCCTTTGTGTGCCCCTTTCCTCTACATCAAATTGTTTCTTTGACGAGTGACTATAGAAGAGCAGCTTCCTCATCTAATTCACTACCAGAGACGTATAACAATGTTGTTTACGACTTATCTTAACTCAAGAAGATATAATAGTTCTGTGTTCATGTAGCTGTAGAACACAGTATTCTGTGATGTTTAAACGAAGGCGATAAGTAATCCACATTTAGAATCCATGGCATCATTTTGTGGTCGCTTGTTGGAATTTATCCTCTATTTTGATCAAAACAGAAAAGCAGCATTTGAATTTTCAGAAAGTGATGACTAATTAAAAACAATATCCCAAATTTAAAATCAAAATTGTGTGCAAGAAATATTGTTTGTCTAATTGTGCCCTGCAATGAACCATTTCAAGGTGTAGCCTGTCTACCATCCATAATAATCTGGGATAGGTTCCAGCGTCACTGTGAATCTCATGAGGATAAGCAGTATGAATAATGAGTGTATGAATGTGACTGATGCTGCTGTTCTGCATCATGCTGACCATGAAACTATTCTATTTGCTCTCTGTGCAGACTACAATGCTGGATTTGGAGGGAAATATGGTGTACAGGCAGATCGTGTTGACCAGAGTGCAGTGGGTTTTGATTACCAAGGAAAAACAGAGAAACATGAGTCCCAGAAGGGTTTGTTTTCATTCAAGTCAAACTTCAACATAGCCATGTTCCAACTATAACAATACCATTCAACACTTTACCTTAAAATGTAGGCCCCAAGTGTCACACCATTTTAATTGGTCTGTTTTTCCCTTGTATCCCTTCTGCCATTGGCAGATTATAGTAAGGGTTTTGGTGGGAAATTTGGTGTGGAGACCGACAAAGTGGATAAGAGTGCTGTGGGCTTTGAATACCAGGGCAAAACCGAGAGACACGAGTCACAGAAAGGTTGGTAACGTTGCGCAAATTTGACACTAGCCAATTTCATATTGTCTGTATACTAACATTTAAGCCATTTGACCCAATCTATATTTTGCCATCCTGCTTGAAAAAGTAATTTCAAAAAGAGATAACCTAAAAACGGGAAGCCTGAATGCCGTGTTTTTGCAATGCTGACATGGAATCCATTAAGTTTTCTGTGAATTTAATGACGCGTGTAATTTTACAATTTAATCCATAGAGAATATTTAAATAAATTTTTAAAATGTTTTTACAGAATACATTTTGGGTATTTGAGTCAGTTATGTGACACATTAAGAATGCGGGACAATTGATGCGAAAGATTATTTTCAGTCTTTCAATGATTAGTACTTTTTTTTTTTGTTTTTAATCAAGCTTTAAAATTCAGATTTAGTAGATCTATTCCTTGCTGCAAAGGGCATTGCTAATGGCTTATTTTGTGTGCCTAGATAATTTGTGTCCAGACTTGTCCGGGTGCTGAAGCACGGCACAAGAAAAATCCTGTAGCGGCTTGTCTGACATATTTTTAAAATATTTTACTGTCGTAGTAGGCAGGTATAGACTGTGGTTTCACCGTACTATGAAAATAAGGAAATGCTTTTGGGAACCTTTTATATTTATTTATTGACATTATTCGTTGGACCAGCGCTAGGGGCAGTATTTTCTGATTGTCCGGTCATTTTAACATTTTCTGTAAACTCCTATCATTGGTAATGTACAATAACTTACAACTTGTCAAATGAACTTCTCTTTTGCCTTTTAACTCATTCAGTACCAGTAAAATTCCACTTGAACCACTTTTTGATGAGTGGAAACGTGTTGACATCGTCTGTGTTTCTCCAGACTATGTTAAAGGTTTTGGAGGCAAATTTGGAGTGCAGACAGACCGTCAGGATAAATCTGCTCTGGGATGGGACCACCAGGAGAAAGTGCAACTTCATGAGTCCCAGAAAGGTACTATATTTTTTATTTAAAAATTGCGATGACTTCGTAGTCTGCGTTCAGGACTGCTGCATGATCATACATATCTATATCTGGACCAATGGATGGATAAAATAAACTAAATTCAGCCCACCATGTTGATATATTTAATGAAATGATCAAAGACACTTTCTACTTTAAACAAATACCGGTGGAAACTACTATCAATTCACAAAGGTGGGTATAAAATTACATTTTATAAATAAAAAAAATGCAATTTGAAGGTTTTTTCTTTGCATGAATATATCTCGTCGGTAATCAAGCCCCCAGTTGAACAATTACATCCTCAATTGCATCTGACTTTCATGTCACCCTTTGGCTGTGACCAATAGTCTTTTAAAGGAAAATTGTTTCCTCAATAAAATCTAAAAGGAGAACTAAGAAAGTGAAATGGGTTGTTTGCTGTATGTTATGTCACTTTCAGTGACTCGGGCACATCGTGTCATTCACTAATACATAGTATTGTCGAGCAAAATGAAGCCCGCTGAACCGCTGGGGTATTGTTTCAGCTCGACGTTCATTACTCGATGCTTCATTCACAGCTTAAAGAATAGTATATGGAATCTTGAAATGCTTTTAAACCTGTTAAGAATAGTTCTTGATTTCATTCGATACTTCCTTATTTGTTGGGTAAGCTGGGTTGCTGGAAGTACAGCCAGCCCTAGGCCACGAGGAAGCCCAATTCCCCCTGTATAAATCGTGTGATGTGCGTAGCAATGAGCACAATTATGGGAAATATTTATAAATAAATAAAATACAACCAGTAGTTAATTCAAGAATGCATGATCTCATTAGCAATGTCAGGACTAAATGTTATTCAACTTTCCATCACTCGATTGTGTATCAATCTTGTAAGGTGAGCCATTGCTTGCCATCTCTTTGTTTGTGCATACTCTGTTTTTGTGTGTTATGGTACAGACCATAAGTGTGCGTTTGGAGGGCTATATGGGATAGAGGTGGAGAGGCAGGACCAAAGAGCCCTGAGCTATGACTACAAAGAGAATCTTGCCAAGCATGGCTCACAAAAGGGCACAAATCACTTCCTTAATACCTACAACTTTTGCTTCCCATTTTGGAACCATCAACTGGTCCTTTGTGCATCAAATGTGCTTCTGCCTGATTCAATCTTAAATTTGGTTTGGCGAAACAAATTTTGGAAATATTCAAAAATCCTTGCTATATATTTTATTGCTGACCATAAGGAATTAATATTTTGTTTTCCGTTGAACAACGATTCTTTCATTTGATTGAGTCAGTGCATGCTTGCCAACCCCACACTACTAAATACATTAACGCAAAAGGACATTCTTTAAATTTAAAACCTTTATAGGTCCCTCGAAAATTTAAATCATTAAGATTTGTTTTTCAAGTGAAAATCTCATTCCTCAAACTTTACGTATGAAATATAATGTATATGGCCACTAATGGAACATTGTTTGTGTCTATTCTACTATACATTCTATTGTTTCTCTCTCCTGCAATTTCAATCACTGGTACGATGATTATATCTTTATTTTGGCTCAGTGCACAACTTTGTATTAAACTTGGTTTGGTGTATACCCTGCATTTTTATTGATGCTGATCAATGAGACGAGAAACATGGCTTAGCTTCAGTTTGCAGCATATTCAAAATGACTGAGTTCCAACACTCCTGGATTTGAAGATTGCCCTTCCAACTGCATAGCATTTTTCTGTTCTTCCTTTCCACAGGTTTGCATATGTCCATCAGCCAGTTGTTTTGATCCAGATTTTGTTCTGTTGGTCAAATTAATTCAACCTAAGTCTAGTTGAAACTCTTGCAAAATGACATTGACTACTTTGAATGGAAAAGATGATCATGCAATCAAATTGTTAATGCTCTGACCGTAGTGGGTGTTTAGCTGTACAGAAAATTGGAATTTGCAAAACATACTTGGATCCCCCTCTGTGGCCGAACTGACTCTTCACAATAAATATTGCCATTTAACCTTTTCTCCTCCCTCAGATTACGCGAAAGGTTTTGGAGGGAAATTTGGTGTCCAGAATGACCGGATGGACAAGGTAGATACTATAATTCTAGTATATATTGTTGTGTGCACTTTTTGGTACTGTCCAGTACATGTTTCATTTGTTTCCCCCTGACAGAGTGCTGGTACGTTTGAAGATGTTGAGAAGCCCAAATCTTCTTACCAGAAAGTCAAACCTGTGGAGGCTGGTGAGCATACCCTCGTAATTTTCCTGTCTGACAATCCACTGCCCAAGTATTTTCCACTCAATCATACGAGTTTCATTTGTTCATTAATTCAGAAGTGTGAAACCATGAGAATTAGCTGTTGACAGATAAGAGGGGTGACTAAGTTAATCGGGGCAAAACCTGATAATTCATTCATTTTCCATGCTGATTATCCTCACGAGGGTAGCCGTGGTGCTGGAGCCTATCCCAGTAACTGCGGGGTACACCCTGAATTGGTTGCCAACCAACCGCACGGCACAACGACACAAACAACCATTCATGCACACACTTTTATGTATAGACAATTTAGAGAGTTCATTCAGCCTACTGTGCATGATTTAAGTGTTTTATGTGGGAGGCAAACTGTAGTAAGCTGGAGAAAACTCACATGGAGAACATGAAAAACTCTATGTATATATACACACACACACACACACACCAGCCAGGGCCAAAGATTCAACCTTTAAACTGAGGGCCATGTGCTAACCACCCTTTCTTTGTGCATTACATAAAATATTAGAAATTCATTTGAAATGTATGTATCTGTGAATCAAAAACACGGTTGGAAATAAAATGGATATTCAATTTACTCATTAATCAAATAGTGTTCCCTCGGTTATCGCGGTTAATGGGGACCGTGACCACCCGCGATAAGTGAATTTCCGCAAAGTAGGGATTCCCCTTCAAAAATGCTTAATTTGAATTTAATTGCAATTTTTTTTTTTATATTTAAAAAAAATATATATATTTTTACCCCCCTGTATACAGTACACCATACAGATTACGGGTAGAGAGAGTGAAATTCATGTTATAACCAAAAAAAACTGTAAAATATGTTGTTTCAATGTAATATTTGTATCCCCCCCCCCCCCCCCCCCAAAAAAAAATCCGCGAAGCTCTGAGTCCGCGGTAGCTGAACTGCGAAGTAGCGGGGGAACACTGTAATAGTATATTTGGTTGAGGTTGTGTCATTTACTGACCAATCTTGTGTGGCATGTTTGGTCCCACTTTGTAGTCCCTGAGAGGATTTAAGAAGACCATACTGCATTCATTGTAACTTCTATCTTAAATACTTTTAAATTTATTTTACACTAACCACCCCCCAAAAAACAATTAAACATGAACATATTTAGGAAAAAACACACTCATTCTCTATTATCTTACCGTACATTTTCATTATGATCCACAACAAATGACTTTGGTCAGATGAACAAGTCATATTTGACCAATAATTTCTATATTAAATCTAGAACGCTGAAAACGCCTAGTGCCCTGGTGTCCGAGTGGTTGAGGTGATGTGCGGCATGCAAAATTCACTCGACACAAAACTTAAAAGGCACTATCCTTCTCTCTTTATATTATGCGGAGTGTTATTCATCTCCGGTGAAATTTACATTCTTCTGCGCAGTTTGATCCCTGTAAATGTTAATATTTTGAATTTAAAAAAAACGATGTACTAAAGTCGTGAATGTTTATGCTGCAAAGTGGTGAAGAATGACAGTACAGTGGTACGACATATGAGCACCCCGACATACGAGCAATTTGAGAAACAGGTAAAATTTCGAGCAAATAATTATCTCCAGATACGAGAAAGCCAGGTGGCCAAGACACGAGCGGCTGTTTAGGATTTGAGCGCAGTCTTTTTTGGCGCATCTCTTTCATGTATAACAGGTATCTACGAGCACTGGGCGGAGCGCTGCATTGTTTTCAGTGATTTTGTTCCGTCACTCGCACAAAATACGGAGCGATTGCTAATACGAGGTATATATCACTTCTCGTTGGCTGCTCAAAAGAACATCAGGGGCACTAGCTTTCTCCCCGCAACTCCCTCGTGTAATGTCTCTGGTCGCAACTCCCTCTTTGTAATGTCTCTGCGAGCACTGGGCGGAGCGTTGCATTTTTTAAAGTGTGTATGGATTTTTTGGTTGGGTAACTATCAATAAGGCAAACAAAATAAATAAAATGTTTATTTTACGTCAAATTATTTGTACAGTTCAAATCTAACCCCAAGTCTCTACTTTTGATGAAGCTATAGAATGCTTTTTAACCACATCTCTTATGTGTATGTAGAGCACTGGGCGGAGCGTTGCATTTTTTTTCATTGTTTTTTTTTTCCGTTACTCAGCGCAAAATACGGAGCGATCGCTAATACGAGGAGTATATATTACTTCTCATTGGCAAGTGGTCCTGCGTTATCCTATTGTGAGGACATTTGTGTGCATCATTTTTGGAATATTTTGAAGAGCATACAAAAGCTAACAGCCCATCGATAGTGAAAGTCAGGGTGGAGGCGGGGCAAATACTAGAGCCAACCCGGGAGAAGAAAGGTATCAAACTTTAATACAAAGTTACAATTAAGTTTAGTATAATTTTAGTACTATTAAACACATTTTAATAATATCAAACCACTAGTTATGTCTTACTTTGTTAGTAGATGACGAGTTACAACAAATAAAACACTTACCAATCCAATATCCTGTTTTTGGTGTTTTTTTCAGAGGGTTGGAACAAATTAATTTGTTTTTAGATCATTTCAATAGGAAACGTTTGTTCGAGTTACGAGAATATCAACATACGAGCTCAGTCCCGGAACGAAATAAGCTTGTATCTCGAGGTACCACTGTATTAGGTTTCAGGCAAGGCCCCTTGTAAGCCTTGTAAGGATAAGTGGTACAGAAGATGGATGAATAAATGAAAGAAAAAACATTTACCAATTTGCCCATTCATACATGAAAATCATTATTCAACTTCATTCATTCATTTTCTGAAACACTTTATCCTCACTAGCGTCGCAGGGGCTGCTGGAGCCTACTCCAGCTGACTTCGGCCCAAAGCTGGGGGACACCCTGTATCGGTGGCCAGCGATCTTGGGGCACAAGGACACAGACTACCATTCACACTTACACCCATACATAGGGGCAATTTAGCGTCCAATCAACCTATCATACATGTCTTTGGGGAGGAAACTGGATTATCTGGAGAATACCCACGCAGGCCTGGGGAGAACATGCAAACTCCACACAGGTGGACCAACCTGGGCTTGACCCCAGATTTGACCCCTTTCACGGTTTTGTGTTGGGTGAATTTTGCATGGCGCACTTCACCTCAACCACTCTGACACCAGGGCACCAAGTGTTTTCAGCAATCTAAATTTAATATAGAAATAATCGGTCAAATATGACTTGTTCATCTGACCAAAGTCATTTGTTGTGAATCATAATGAAGATGTAAGGCAAGATAATAGAGAATGAGGCCGACATGCTAACCACCAAGCCACCGGCTTGCCTTCAGTTGGATAGAATATAAATGAGTTTGATAGATGGCGACACTGGAAAATGCTAGATGGCGAGTTGATAAATGGTGACCAAATCGTTTTCAAATCGCCTTCCCTGACCTAATTTCTACAATGTTTCCTCTCATCCAGCAGGCAGCAGCACAGGAAGTATTAAGGCCCAATTTGAGAATATTGCCAGGCAGAAGGAAGAAGAAGACAGAAGAAGAGCTGAAGATGAGCGAGCACGCCGTCAAGCCAAAGAGAGACAGGAGCAGGAGGAGGCGCGAAGTCGAATGGAAATGCAGGCCAAAACTCCCTCTCCGGTTCCTGTTGTGGCGAGTCCTAGCCCAACTCCAGTTGAGCAGCCTGCCTTTTCTTCAAGATACGAGGTGAGCTTCAGAGTACATTGTCAAGCTCTTGTTCATTATCATGAATGAGTAACTTTGAATTGTATCTAATTCATCTACTGCCAAAAATTTTCCCCTTGATGTTGCAATGATCTTGCAGTTTGTATCACAGAGAAATGTATCTTAGACAGCCTTGTCAAGTCAGTTATATTTTAACGGAATGCGATAGAAGTTATAAATAAAATGACAAGGAAACTGATTATTTGAATTTAAAGTCAGACATGTGGTACTGAACTGATTTCAATAGATTGGACTTAGACTGGGCCACAACCCGTTGTCGTTTTATTTGTAAAAAATTGAGATTGAATTTTCGTACCTAGAGGCATGACTAATTCATTAATTCATTTTCTGAGCCGCTTTATTCTCATTAGGGTCACTGGGGGTGCTGGAGCCTGTCACAGCCGACTTCGGGCCTGAGGCGGGGGACGCCGTAAATCGGTGGCCAGCCGATCGCAGGGCACGAGGAGACGGACAATCATTCACACTCGTACTCGCACAGGGGCAATTTAGATTGTCCAGTCAACCTACCATGCATGTTTTTGGAATGTGGGAGGTACCTGGAGAAAACCTACACAGGCCCAGGGAGAACAGGCATACTCTACACTGATTGACCGACCTGGGTACGAACCCAGGACCCCAGAGCTGTGAGGCCAACATGCTAACCACTCATACCCGAGCCGCTCGCCTCTTATACATACTTATTCTAATATGTTTAGTACAAATACAATAATTATGGTCCGTTTCAATCCAAATTTACTGTTTTTTTTCCTGCCATCAAGATGAGTGATGAGCACCTGCCACATTTTCAATTTCTAAACAGAAATTAGGAAATAAGTTCACAGAGGGCCGGTGTGGGTGTAGATTTTCATCCATCTGAACAATATGACTGACACCTTTGCTTTGCAAAACATACTGTCTGCAACTAAAACTATACCGTTTTATCTTTTTAGAATCGAGATGATGCAATCTATGATGCTGCTGATGAGAATGGAGGACAACAATATGAGCAGGAACAACAGAGTGGTGGTCACTTTGAAGAACCAGAGGTGCTTTATCAGACCCCTGCTGAAGGTAAAAAAAAATTTGGTTTTAATTTTATGAGGGAAAATCTCTTACCTCATATTACCTTCGTGTTCCCCGCGTACAAGATACTGTTGCTACTGTCATGCTGTAATCATAAAATCAATGCCAGGGAAGCATATTTGTTAGTGGTTTGTTTTGAATCAATCCCAATCGCACAACAAAAGTTTACAGGTTGCCAGTTAAATCTGAGAAACCGCATGAGCTCTATTTTAATAGTCCCAAGCACAACATTGTGGCCTGGTTATGGTTTCATACTGTCAGTTAACTTTTACACATTTGTTTAGTATTACTTAAGTGGGAGGATTATTGTTCGGAAATCAAATGAGCTAATATCCTCTTCATGGTGATAGAATCTGGCCAGATATAACATTTGATGAGTGACTACAACTTTAACCAGTTTTAATAATATTCTTGCCTCTACATGCAAGTTAAGCAGGACAGGTCACAACTGAGTCTCCATTGATAACTTAATCTTAACTTGAACATGTCTGCTTATTTATTTCCGTCCGGTCCCGGTATTAACTCAAGGAATAGTATTGGACGCTCCACTTTTCAGGTTTTTATTTGTTAAATTTGGAAATATCCAATAAATTCCATTCGACTTCACAATTTTGTGTCCCAATTATTTTAGATTTTTGACAAAAAATAATTTTATATTGTAGCCTGAAATGTGGCGAAAGGTTCAAGGGCCGATTGCTTTCACAAGGCACTGTAGTTGCATTTTTCGTAGCCAAGAAATATCTTATTACTTCCCAAAATTGGCGTCTTTGACGAGTGATGATTTCTTTTTGCAGAGGAGCAACACTACGAGATTGGCGAGGACCCCGGGGTAACAGCGGTGGCACTCTATGACTACCAAGCAGGTTAGAGCACATACAATAATACCCAGTGGCGGACCGTGCATTTCACACCTAGGCCTTCAGTTGTCTTGCGTCTGAATCAATCCAACCCTCAATAATTATTTTCTGGCTATAAAACCTTTACTGTAGCTATAGCTGCGATACATCCTCGTAAAATTGAAATACAGTCATACATCTACTTAAAAAATGAATTGGTTCCACAACTTTTTTGTAACTTAAAAAGTCTGAAGTAGTTTTATATGTAAATTCTCAAATTCGTTGCATGGTTATCACTCTCTAAAATAAAACATATGGGAACAAGAGCAAGCTACCAAAGATACAACATAGAGATAGTACACAAACATGAATACACATTTAATAAACACAACATTAAGAATTCAAACAAACGCATTCATCAACAACAAGCATAATCTTTTTTGGATTTCTTTGAAATGTAATTTTACACCATTTTGTAAGTCACTACTGGTTCTTACCTGCTTCTGCAGTGCTGAATGACGAACATTTTAGAAAAAAAAACTACAAAGATGATAACCTTTGAGGACTTATAATAATGTTTCTAAAATGCAAAAGACGGACATCGTCAAAGTGGGCATGACTCGTGAACAAATTTTCAGGATTTTTTTTTCAGGAAGTTGGAAAGTTCGTTTCTCCCCCGTTTATTTTCTCCCTGATTTGTCCAGTTGCAATGGTGGTTCTGCCTCCCAGTTGAATTCCTTGTGTATTACCTAGCGTTGCATTTAGTCATGTCTCCGTTTTGGTGCACATCGACCAACTAACTCGTCAACGTCCTTATTACTCACAACACAGCCCATTGCCAGCACCCGCAGCACAATTTAACCCACCGAAGGCTGCCGTTCAAGTCGAGGTAGTCGGCTACAGCTTCCCCAAGCATAAATGAGTTAAAGCAGACAATGTGTTGAAGAAAATGAACGGTTGTTGTGAGACAGCCAATGACAGCGTCAAGGTGGAATGAGCTTTTAAATCGAGACTCAATGAATCTTTTTTCCTCAAGAAGATTTCAATGACTCTGTTGTACAGATTATCCGTACGTTTCAGTTCCATCAAAAAGTTCTGTTCTATCGCCATCGAAGCTAATGCTTAAAGTCGAGCATGTCCTGTTGTATTCTGGCATAATTTTTTATTCGATTTAGGGCTGTGACGTACAAACCCTTTTCCCGGTTGTGACAGGCTTGCTAGCTTCGGACCTTTCCCTACGACTGCGAGAAGGCAATCACGTATCCCTACGCCTGCGAGGCTTTGGTGTCCCCAAACCAAATTCTGATTGGTTAAAGCAACAGTGTTACCGAACGACGCTTGTTTAATGCAGCAGAGCCCGCGGAACTGATTCTAAAGGCCTTGAGGCAGATTTCTGACCAACAAATAATGGCTGAAATGTGGTTAAATGCTTCAAAATGAAAACACAAAACTGGAAGCAGTGCAATCAGGGGGAAAGCAATGAAAGGAACCTAACAGACAATTTTGAATTATTCAATAAGTATTGATGGACAAAATATAATATATGATTCAGATATTTCTTAGGTCAGCAGAGAAAGCCTTGAAAGCCCTGACGGTACACCACTGCTAGCCAATCATAGTTCGGGAAAATGTTGACGTTTCCTTAGCCTGCAAAAAGGCCTTGGTGTAGCCAACTTGAAATCTGATTCGGTAAAGCAAGTATTATCAACACTTATTTTATGTTAGGCCCCGCAGAACTGATTGTGAAGGCTTCCAGTTAGATTTCTGACCCTGACAACAATTAATGGCTGTGATTGGTCATATCAGTGTTTCCCAACCAGTGTGCCGCGGCGATGTAAAGTCTCTTACTTTTTTTATCTAATATAGGGAGAAAAAGTCCAAAATTAGAAGAAGGTTAAAAAACGCTGCATGAATTATTTTAACATTAGTCGAACTGAAAGCTGTTTGGGGTCTGCAGGCATCAACTTTGATGACATTAGATTGGTGTGACATTTTTTTTATTATAATACTGAATATAATAAAACTTTGATGGGGACCACTTTATAATCTAAATATCGGCGACATAGTTTTAAATTAGAACATTTTCAGCTAGTGGTGTGCCTTGGAATTTTTTTCAATGCAAAAAGTTTGCCGCAGCTCAAACAGGTTGGTAAACACTGAGTCAAATGCTTAAATATGGAAACACACATCTGGAAGCAGCTGCAACAGCTCTCGCAACTATGGCAAGCAGCCCCTGACTCTATTTCCAGTGCGCGGTGAATGCAGAGAGATATAAAACAGCGTTTCAATTTGGTTGAGCTCGATCTAGCACATTAATTCTATGTTCGCTGTCCTTCCCAGTGGAAGTCTCAACTGTGGTTGGGGCTTTCAGGCAGAAATTACTTACTCGATTAATGACGACTTTGGTGAGACGGAGACGTGCGTGTTCGATGCCGCATTCGCCCACTTATTCAACATCAGTTATTATGCTATTGCTGTGTCACAAAAATACTAATACTGTAACCTCAGAGAAAATTTAAAAAAAAAGTTGTTAATTCATGTTGGGAATGAAAGGAGTTGTCAGAGAGTTGATTTGTAATCTATTAATAAAGTTTGGCTGACCGATCTAACTGTTTTGTTGACATTCCCTTTAGCGCAGCAGCATCTAGTGGATGCATAATGTAACCCCAGCCTCTACTTTAGACCAGTATAATGCGATGCGGTAGACCAGTGTAATGCAGAGCGGCAGTGCGCCTTGCAATGTGATGCGCCTTTATATATGGAAAAATTAAAACGTGTCATTCATTGAAGGTGCGGTGCACCTTATAGTCATGAAAATATGGTATACCCTCATAAACCAAATTATGAACAATTTTTTTTTCATGCTAAGTCATATGAAAGTTTTGAGGAAGGTAAAAGATCCTTTTTGTTGATAATGGGTTATTGTATTGGATCACAAATAGATTTTCTGTTGACCTCTTGTATGAGTTTGTCCTCTTTGCCCATATATCCAAAATTATTGTTTATTAATATAAAATTAAAACCAACAGTGCCTCTGTTGACATCATTGTAGAAGTAGTGTTTTACTGTTGGATTTTATTTTACGATTGCAGTATTTTGATTATAGTCTTATTTGTTAACAATTTAAATTTCCATTTTAGCTGGTGAAGACGAGATCTCTTTTGACCCTGATGACATCATCACCAACATTGAGATGATCGACGAAGGCTGGTGGCGCGGTGTTTGCAGAGGAGCTTACGGCCTTTTCCCTGCCAATTATGTTGAAGTACGGCAGTGATGTCAGTGCTCAATAAGGAGAGGATATTGATTTGGTTCCTTTTATTGCTTTGGTCTGCTTTCTCCCCCCTTAATTTTTATCAGTACATCAACACTGCAAAACGACAAAGGTCTTCTACATCTGCCTTATTTTGCACCTATTACCATCACACCTCTACCGGTGACAGGACACCAATCATAGAATCACTCCAACACCTAGTAAATGGAAGAAAAAACTTAGGCCTCAGAAATATCAAAGTTTAGCTGTTTTGGTCACAGATAACTTCACACAGCTTGATCCCTTCAGCATGAAAATGTATGTACAGATGAAAAGGTACCACTTCTATTAGGGTTATTTTGACAAAAATCCAGGGTGTTGATAAGGGTTTTAAATGTGTTCACAATTTAAAAGGGACCACTTGGTAGGGAAGACCCCCTTAGAAGACCAAAACTTTGTACAGTGTGCTTTCTTTGCCATTGACCAATATCCAATGCTAGATCATTTTTGGTCGTCTTTTAAAAACAAAATCTTTGCATAAAGAATTGCTTATCAATTCAAGGTGATCATTTGGTATGCGTAAACATATTTCATTTTCAAGCTATAGAAAAATATATGGGGCCATTGATGTTGGTGCTAATTTAAGCACATTGTAAAACTTTACGCATTACACTACATCTTATTTTTGAAAACTTGAATCATGAATGGATATCAGTTAAAATTAGTTAGGTGACGGTAAATTTGAGAATATATTTTCACTCGGACTTCATATCTGGGGGAAAGGATCTTTAAAATTGATGTGTTTAAATTCTTGAGTTTCATGCTATTGTGTTATCCCTTGTCATGGCTTAATGTGTTTTATGAGGGTGTGCCCATGGGAGAAAAAAAAACAAAATAGTTAGCTGCAGTGGTGACATTATAGCTAATTGTTATGAAACGACACAGTATATCTCTTAACTGACTGATTGTTGGTCATGTACCGTAAATAGGTGTGAGTGCTTCTGTCTGTGTTCGCACATGGCATTTCTTTTCCATTTTTTGGGGTTTTATAATAATAAAGTGTCCTTTCAAATAAATTATTTTGTATCTGTACTTCTGTCTTGTTAAATCATATCACCTATTTTTTTCCAATAAACTATATAAACTACACAATGGATCTAGTATTTTAATAAAGGAGGGGGACTTTGTGTGTTCATACACAATGAATGGTGTTGCGACAGTAGGATCATTAACACTCACTGCCCCCTGGATTTAGAGCTGTTGGTGGTATGGTGCAGGCCCTTCTATCTACCTAGGGAGCTAACAGTTGCTAACGTTAGCACGGCACTTAGCCTCCTGCTAACGACTAAACAAACAGAAGCTTGACAGCCCCGATGGAGTCTTTAGTGTCACTGGTGACTTCAACAAAGCGTGTTTAAATGTCCAGGTGACCAAACGTCCACTGACCAAAAGTCTGGGCGACCAAACGTCCGGGCGACCAAAAGTCAGGGCGACCAAACGTCCGAGTACCCAGCCACGCTACCCTTCTCGATGTCACTATTTCTCCGTGTTCCAGTTTGGTTCCGTTTTCGTTTCACAAGTCCTTGTTGTTTTGTAAGGTCCCTTCTGAGTTATTAAAGTTGTTGTTATGAGCACACATTGCCTCGTCCTCACCTGCTTCCCACGACTGAAGTCGTCTCGCATGGATGTAACCCTAACCAATGTTTTTGGCATCACAAGTTCATCTCTCGTATCGTATCTTCCAATGCTCCTCCGGAAGGTTCCGCATAGTTGTCTATTTATTCATATAAATCTATAACCGCGAAAACAAATAACTAAATGTTCTTCTTGATTTCAGATGGGAAGTTCGGGGTTGTATTCCCAGGGATCATTACAATTACATTTTTGCGCTTTAAATTATTTTCACGTTAAAAAATAACAATTGTCTCACGCTAAGCGCCAATATAATTTTTGCCCAATTATTGAAATATATTTGGATCAATATCTTACAGGGCGGCCCGGTGGTGAGAGTGGTTAGCGTGACTGCCTCACAGCTCTGGGGTCAAGTACAGGTTGCTACACTTGTGTGGAGTTTGCATGTTCTCTCCGGGCCTGCGTGTGTTTCCTCCGGGTACTCCGGTTTCCACCTATTTTCCAAAAACATGCATGGTTGGCTGATTGGAGACACTAAATTGCCCCTAGGTGTAAGTGTGAGCGTGAATGGTTGTTTTACTCCTTGTCTCCTGCGATTGGCTGGTCACCAATTCAGGGTGCCCCCCTCTTTACTTTGTACTTTATAATTTTTACTTTAATGTTTTTACAACTTTCCTTGTTCTGTTAGCCTGGCTTTGCTGTTTATTCTGTCTAATCACCCTCTTGCTACTGCCACAATGTAATTTCCCGAATACGGGATGAATAAAGTTATCCAAATCCAAATCCAAATCCAATGTCAGAACTCAATTTTAAAGGTAGCCAAGTGTGGTAAATTTCCTTGAAATTAGTTGCACACCGATTTTCCCTTGTAAATTTGCTAGATATTAAAAACCCAACTTAGATACATATACATAAATATATTTATTTACGAGACAAGTATATTTCTGCCACAAAAAAATTATATTATCCAGGCGCTGATTGAAACAATTGGGTTATACTCCCAATTCCGCCACAGAGCAGACCACAGTAGGGGGCTCAATATGTATGTCAATTGCAATCTACCAGTTGATCGCCAAGGTTCTATTGGTAGGTCGTGTGACGATAAGATTTGTGCTTTTACAAACAAAATATTCAGGCTACAAAAAGCCTCGATTGGTAACCTTTAGTTCAGAGAAATGAAATAAATTCCAAGTTACAAAATCAAACCTAACCTAAAATGTTAACACACTGTCTGGTATTTTGTTTTAAAATAGTGACAGCATTGCCGATTGGGTATCTCTCAACACCTTGCTGGCCTCTGATTGGCTATAATATAATGTCAATGATGCGAGAACCAAGGTTAGCGCTCTGTTGGCGTAGGCTATAGGCAGCTTGTGCCTCTGCAGGTAAGTTGCTGCGGGGTCAAACGAGGTTACCGACGTCCAATTTGCAAACCCCACGCTCTAGGCCAGGGCCAGAATTCTGAAGAAATAAAATACTTTCCCATGTAAGACAGGATGGAGTGATGCTTTACTGAGTGAAAGAGGAGGCAATGCCCCTCTGCAAACTCCGCCACAAAGCAGACTGTCCGCAGTAGGGGGCCTCAATATGTATGTCAATCGCAATCTACCAGTTGATCACCAAGGTGCTATTGATAGATCGTGTGACAATAAGATTTGGTCCATCGACTGTGTTGGGTTTATTCTGTATTACTATTATAAATATAGTTGTATTAAGTCATTTCTTTGTTAAATCATTCTCTTGTTATTCTCAAAGTGTTGCAAGGTCATGAACTGCCGCCTAGTCCACTCTCACTTGGACTTCTCCAAGGATTGTTGACGCTACCTCCACATACCCAGTATCGGGCTGAGAGGGTTGTTGATCGGGCAAGGACTGGATAGCTGCCATTTCCAGCAACGGAGCCCATTACAAAGATATTGTTTCTGCCACGTCCATAACACTCGTGACGCACTTCGGGTTTTTCTTTATGTAATTATTATATGATTTTTAGGTCAAGGAAGGCATAATTGTTCTAATCTAAATGTTGTTTAGGTCTAGTCTCCTGTTTTTGTTATTGGTAAAATACTCTGATTGTTATTGTAGTCCCAGATGTTGTTTTTACTCATACGTGATGGAATGATCAACAACTCTGTAAATTGTTTTGATTCATGGCAATAAGAGTGGTACGAGAACGTCTATTCGGGGAGACGTTCGGAAGTTGTAAGAGGAACTTGCTCAAACTCTCCCCTTCGGAGGTTTTTACCTGTTGTTATCCATTTCTATTTAATTAAATGTCAATAATTGAATAAGATGTCTGCCTGCAGTTATTGATAATTACGGACGAAGGTAATTATTAATGAACCTAACAGACTGGAAAAAAGGTGTATAAGAATATTTTATATAGGACTTGAAATAGGAAACAGCACTATTGTGTGTGAGACTAGGCACAATTAATGCCTGGCTACACCATGTTGGGTAATGGTGGCATCAGGTACATCAGCATGCATACTGCAGAACTTTGTCAGTTGCCCAGAAAATAAAGGTAGATCGCACGAGATTGGCCCCTTGAGATTGATCTTGGAGCAAAAAAGTTTGACCACCGACGGACTCCAGACCAGTGGTCCCCAACCACCGGTCCGTGACCTGTGCGTGTCTGTGAGCTACCTAGTGCTGGGCCGTCAGAGTAAAAAATATAAACGTTTTCAATCTCCCTCCCCCACTTGAAATGACAAAAGTTCTTATAATAATGTTAGGTTCATCAATAATTATCCTTTAATATAATTCTAAAACAATATAATTGGGACAGCTGATTCAATTATATATATTTAATTAAATAGGCATCTCTGATGATATTCTTGCAAGAAAGAATTACATTCTGACATCGTCCTCGTCACAAATAATTCTGCCAGCGGTAATTTCTCCTGCCCATTCAAGGCCATAAATAAAAAAAAATTACAAGGTTATTGATTAATCCAATTGCGTAAGCTAAAACAACACCTGTAACAATGATCGCATATCAGGTATTCAATAATAACATTTAAGGTTGGAACTCAAAAACAACATCATTGGAAATTAAACAAACAAGCCTCCATTCGGCAAAACAATTCCATAACCAGGTGAAAAGAGCGTCACGAATTACGACAATATGAGAGCAATCACTAAGTTTTGTTGGATAGCGATCACGCGGCATCAGCAATTTCTTAAGCGTCCTTCTAGGTCTGCATTCTGGGATAAAGGTCAGTCCTATCTAAAAGTAAACAGTCCTCGTAACGAGGACTCTTTGACATGTTACGATCCCGAACTTGCCCCAGACAAATTGAAGCTCATACAAAAATGATTAAATACATACATATATAATAGTATTACAGAATTAATCCAACAAATAATACTAATAACAAATAATTGTTATTATGCTTGGGATTTTATTTTTTATTTTTTGGGGTCGTGGGTGTCGTTCGTGCACGGACCCCACTCCCACACTATTTTGTCGCAAGATGTCTCCCTTCCATTAGCCGATCCACAAGAAAATAGAAACAGTTTCACTGGTCTGCGGTGAGAAAAAGGTTGGGGACCGCTACTCTAGACCATAATATTATTATTTTAAACCTCAATGGTGTGCTGCACCTCAGGGTTTTCAGATTCTAAAGACAGTTTGCAACCCAATCATACCGTAAATATATAATCCACCCAGTTTGGTGGGTTGCGCCCAATAACTCAACACTGTTGCACTAATGCACTCGCCATACAACAAGCAGCTGGAGGCGCAATCTGAGCTGGTGCCATGCCTCTGGAGCTGCTTGCAGTCATGGGCCGAGTTGAATGTTCTTTTGGCAAAGGTTGGACGTTTCTGCTGAGCTCCAGTGGCACTGAATGTTTTTTTCAAGATTTTTTTCGGTTTTTATTGCAATATATATATCATTTAAGTTGGTTTGGACTAAAGCTGGTTTGCAATAAAAACTGAGCAAATCTCTCATCTCATTTTCTGACCGCTTTATCCTCATTAGGGTTGCGGGGGGTGCTGGAGCCGATTGCAGGCCACAAGGAGACGGGCAACCATGCACACTCACACCCATACGTAGGGGCAATTCAGAGTGTCCATTCAGCCTACCATGCATGTTTTTGGAAAGTGGGAGGAAACCGGACTACCCGGCAGAAACCCATGCAGGTCCAGCTGGGGAGATCATGCAAACTCTACACAGATGGATCTTCACTGGATGACAGCCCCCTTCTGATACAGCACAATAGCAGTTAGACCAGTCTTTAAATACAATTTAGCTGTCTGTTCTGCATGAAAAATGTATTCCACATAGTTTTGTGTCCTTCCGCCTCACTACACTTTTGTTAGTAAATTCAATTTTCTGAATGAACTAAAAAAAAGCCCTGTGGTATTATTTAAATTTGTACCTTGAACAATATTTTTCTTCAGTCACAATAATCATCCTCTCAATAATCAATTTGTTGTCTTACCGTATTCATCTCCAAAAGAGAACGGTGCAATTATTTCCAAGCCTTCTTAGGCCACTGTGATTCCACCACCATACAAACAAGAAAGTGAAAAGACAACAACACTAGTGCCATGTTATATTTATTTCTTACAGTGACTTTTGCTTGCCATACAAGAATTTTTGAGGACTTTTGGGCGGTAAGGAATGAAGAGTGCACTTAAAAGAAAATTCTCTTCTATTCATTTCAGCAATTAGTTTACTCTAGGGTGATTTTTTTTTGAAGCACAAAATTACAGCAACATAGAAAAACATGAACACAAGTCTTTTACACAAATTGCCCAAAATATCTTAATCTGTAAAAAGACAAAGAATAAAACCTAATCTTGTAACCAAAATAAGTTAGGAAAAAGACAGAAAGATTTACCCAAATGTTGACCAATGGGACTAGATTTAAAAGGTGGAGTGGAAGTGGCTTTTGTGAGCCACTTTTGTCCTCGACATGGTTGGTGACACTTTAAAAGATTCCTTCTATATCTACTCAGCGCTAGATTTTCACAAAGAACACTGTTTATTGAGCTGTTGTCCCACTGTGTGCAAATAACTGTCACCGCAACTAAAGTTTTCTGGGTGAATTTATTTAAGTGTACATTTCTTTACTAAGGTGTATGCAGACATATACCAAAAATGTACATATTTGCCCCCTGACAATACACAAATTGCTTCCTTGATTCAGGAAAATCAGGGATTTACAGAAAATGTCAGATAGGCAAGTAGCGGTCAGAAGATACCTGGTTCTAGTAGTCACTTGATTGGCCGACATCTGAAATCTACCACATGAGTAGACTGTATCTCAGCAAAAGTTCATTGAAATACAGACAAGTAAGCATAACGTGATATGTCACTTTGTAATGGGAAAAGAAAACACAACAAAGGAGATTAATTCTGAATAAATATTGCTTCTTACATAAACCATGAATCTAATTAGAATATCAAGTTTTATCTATATATATGTATATATACATATATAGAGTTGTGGTCAAAGGGTTACATACATTTGTGAAGAACATAATGTCATGGCTCTCTTGAGTTTCCAGTTATTTCTACAACTCAGATTTTTCTCTGATAGGGTGATTGCAACAGATACTTCTTTGTCACAAAAAACAATCATGAAGTTTGGTTCTTTTATGACTTTATTATGGGTTAACAGAAAAAGGGATCAAATCTACTGGGTCAAAAATATACATACAGCAACACGAATTAGCAATTTTGGTGACTTAGAAAGTTGTGTCAGTGAAATGAGCCTCATAGCATGGCCTCTTAACTTCTTTATTATGAGTGACTACAGCTGGTGAATTCTCTGGGGCCATTCAAATAGGATGCAAACACCCACAAACATTATAATGGGAAAGTCAAAGGAGCTCAGCATGGATCTGAGAAAGCAAATCCTTGACTTGAACAAGTCAGAAAAGTCACTTGGAGCCATTTCAAAGCAGCTGCAGGTCCCAAGAGCAACAGTGCAAACAATTGTTTGTAAGTATAAAGTGCATGGCACTGTTTTGTCACTGCCACGATCAGGAAGAAAATTCAAGCTATCATATGCTGCTGAGAGAAAATTGGTCAGGAGGGTGAAGATTGAAACGAGAATCACCAAAAAGAAAATCAGCCAAGAATTATAAGATGCTGGAACACAGGTGTCAGTGTCCACAGTCAAGCGTGTTTGCATCTCCATGGACTGAGAGGCTGGTGTGCAAGAAGGAAGCCCTTGCTCCAAAAGCGGCTCCATAAGCTTCGTCTGAAGTTTGCTGCTGATCACATGGACAAAATAAGACCTTCTGGAAGAAAGTTCTGTGATCAGACGAAACAAAAATCGAGCTGTTTGGCCACAATGCCCAGCAATATATTTGGTGGAGAAAAGGTGAGCCTTTAACCCCAAGCACACCCTGCCAACCATCAAGCACAGTGGAAGTAGTATTATGCTGTGGGGCTGTTTTGCTACCAATGGAACTGGTGCTTTACAGAGAGTAAATGGGATAAAGAAGGAGGATTACTTTCAAATTCTTCAAGATCAAGTCATCAGCCTGAGGATTGGGTCTTGGGCGCAGTTGGGTGTTCCAACAGGACAATGACCCCAAAACCACAACAAAAAATTTAATGCAATGGCTAAATCAGGCTATAATTAAGGTTTTCGAATGGCCTTCCCAAAGTCCTGACTTAAACCCCATTGAGAACTTGTGGACAATGCTGAAGAAACAAGTCCATGTCAGAAAGCCATCAAATTTAACTGTACTGCACCAATTCTGTCAAGAGGAGCAGTCAAAGATTCAACCAGAAGCTTGCCAGAAGCTTGAGGATGGCGACCAAAAGTGCCTAATTGAAGTGAAAATGGCCAAGGGACATGTTAACAAAATATTAACGGTGCTGTATGAATATTTTTGACCCAACAGATTTGATCACTTTTTTTCTGTTCACCCATAATAAAGTCATAAAATAACCAAACTTCATGAATGTTTTTTTGTGACAAAGAAATGTCTGCTCCAATCACTCTGTCAGAGACAAATCAGAGTTGTAGAAATAACTGGAAACTCAAGAGAGCCACTACATTATATTCTTCAAAAGTGTATGTAAACTTTTGACCACAACTGTATATAGCATTACTCTATTTGGCAAATCACACATTGGTGCTGAACATATATTTTTGAAGATAATCTTTATAAAATGTCATAGAACTCTATACAAATTTTTGAAAAATACTGTGCTTTTCGACCCCTGCTGACACATCACTATTTGTTTGAAAATAAGTTACAGATTTATAGCAGCATTATCCCGTGCCAGCCTCTCTGCTGCTGATGTTCACAGAACACAGTGCGTTTGGAGCTTTCCCAGAATAAAACTCTTCAAGGGCTTTGCCTTGTCCACTGCAGCCGAGCGGGTGACGAAACCAAACGAGTCCGCTTTTTTCAAAAATACTTTGCACACAACGGGCGTTCAGATGTATTAAATCACGCAGAGAGTACACGCATAAAGAATTGGCTTAAAGCTGCACAATAGCCAACCAACCATATACCTTATTTTAAGTATCCGCTATGGAAAGTGGATACCGCTTTTGCCTTCATTCAGAAAGGGAACCTTCCGTAGTTATTAACTCTGCTACTTCAAAGTCTATACATGCACTCAATTAAACATACTGTTAAAACACTCTTATATACACATTTCGACACTGGATTGATTTTTACCTCCCACGGCAGTTCCATTACAAGTCTATAATAAAATATGATCCAGTGATAATACTCTGTATACTTTTTTCTAATTCAAGCGGATGAAGAATTTTGCTTTCTAAATCCACTTCTTCCTTAGTGCTTCTAGGGCAATGTGGAGTGTATGTATGTATGTGTATTAACACTCTTCTATAATAAGAGGGTTCAGACAAAGAAGTATCTGTTCCAATCACTCTATCAGAGAAGAATCAGAGTTGTAGAAATAACCAGAAACTCAACAGAGCCATGACATTAGGTTCTTCACAAGTGTATGTAAACTTTTGACCACAACTGTATGACTACAGTATCACTGTTAGTTCCAGAAGTATTTGGTCATTGTTAAAGTGTCATGACAAAAATTAAACATCATGTATAAAACTGATTGCCAACTACATTAGTAGTCCAGGGTGTACAATTTTACCTGTTTCTTCCCACTAAAATGAGTGACAAGATGAACCCATATGGTCATCACGCTAATGAAACACTGCAACCAGCGCTTTCTCATCTAATTTTCTGAACCACTTTATCCTCCCTTGGGTCATGGGGGATGCTGGAGTCTGTTTCAGCTGACTTCAGGCCAGAGGCGGGGGACAACCTTGAATTGGTGACCAGCTAATCGCAGAGCACAAGGAGTAAAACAACCATTCACGCTCACACCTTGGGGCAATTTAGGGTGTCCATTCAGCCTACCATGCATGTGTTTGGAAAGTGGGAGGAAACCAGAGTACCTTGAGAAAACCCACACAGGCCCGGGAGAACATGCAAACTCCACATAGGTGGACCGACCTGGATTTGAACCCAGGTCCCCCAGTTTGAGGCCGACGCGCTAACTAACCACCAACGCTTTGTATGATAACTTGCAGTATCAACAAGAGCACCTTCTACGCCAAACACAAGTTTTAGATGTGGGGAAAAATAATAAATGTATGGGAACTATAATGTATGTAGATAATGTGAATTTTGTCATTCTTCATTAAAAATAATAAATCGTCATGATCTTCCTCCACTTATCCGAGATTGGGTCGTGGGCTTTAACAGGGAAGCCTAGTCTTCCCTCGCCCCAGTCACCTCATCCAGCTCTTCTGGGCGGATCCCAAAGCCTTCCCGGGCCAGCCGGGAGACATAGTCTACCCAGCGTGCTCAGGATCGAAATAAGTGTAGAAATAATAAATTAAATACATTTTCAGTTGTTCAAAAAATATCACTTAAATAAAATAAAAGACATATTATTCCCAAAACTAAAAATTGCTTTTACTTCATCAAATTTACCCCTGGGTGTTCGGCGCTTGAATGGTTAGCGCATTGGTCTCACAGTTCTGGCCTCCTGAGTTTGAACCCAGGTCATTCTTCCTTTTGTGGAGTTTGCATGTTCTCCCATGGCTTGCATGGGTATTTCCAGGTACTCCCATTTCTGCCCACATTTTTAATCATGCATGGTAGGCTAGTTTAATACTCTAAATTGCCCCTAGGTTTGAGTGTGAGCATGAATGGTTGTTCATTTCCTTGTGACCTGCAACTGGGTAGCCACCAAGTGTCCTCCGCCTTGTACACAAAGTCAGCTGGGATAGGCTTCAGCGACCCTTGTGAGGGTAAGCCGTTCAGAAAATGAATGAATGAATGAATGGAAAAAAAAAACCCCATAGTTTATATTTAAACCCTCTTATGGTAGAAACATAAGGGACATTAAGGAAGGCATCACAAGTGTAGATTTTGGGAAATATGTTTGACCCGCGAAATCCCAAAATATTTTTTCACCAAGGAAAGCATTCTCTTACTATTTCTTTAGTCACACACACACACGCACACACAAACCCACTAACCCACACGCGCGCACAAACACACACACACACACACACACACACACACACACACACACACACACACACACACACACACACACACACACACACACACACACACACACACACACACACACACACAATTCCAAGTATTGTGATCTACTTGGAAGTTAAACTAATTGCCTGAAATGGCTTAAGTCTAAAAACTAATATCAGCTAAAATAACTCCAATATGTGAAATAGTAAGTGGTCATGCTAAAAGTCTATCCTCAATCAACATCTTGATTCTTTCATTTTAAATAAATCATATAATTGCAAATCATAAACACTTCGTAATGGTCCAAATACATCTGAGCCTACGTTGCGCACGGGCACCCACGTAGGGAACAAAATTGTCTTTCACACTTTATTTCTACTTTCCCTCCGAGGTTCCATTTGCATTTTCTTCTTCTTTTCCAACATGCATCTCTGTCAGCTGATCAGTCAGTGTTCCTTGAAGAGCTCTAACGAATTCTATCTTGTGCCAGGGATGTTAACCCAGCAGTCTAACACAGTTTTATTGCAGAGTGTAAGGAATTACTGTTGAAAAAGTGAACCTCTAGCTTCTCTATAGGGATTGTCCCTTAATGTTTATCATCCACGTTCACAATCACACACACAAACCAAGCAAGATATGATAATGTGCCCTTTTGTTGTCAGACAAGCTGATATGACTTCATCCAAATGATGGACTGCTTTAAACGTTTAAGTATCAATAAGGGCGCTGGCCTATGGCAACCCAGACTACCCCCAGCCACACTAGACTCTCTCAGGAGAAGGCGTTTACGCTGACAATGTGGACTCATGCTTCGAGTGTCCGTGAAAAAGACGGCTTTCTTCTCAGTCATAGATTAATGTGCATTAAGTGTTATGTGCTTGTTGTGGTCACTGTATATTCATTTGTATGTGAGCGAGCTGTTCTCAATTTGACAAAAACAGGTGAAAAGCAAGTGGTTCTCTAAAACTGTGGATGCATCCAGAAATAGTACTCCAGTTGGACTCTTGTGAAGAAATATTCTCATATTAATCTCTAGCAAAGATAGAAAAGGGTCAAAAGAAGAGAAAAAAGACCAGCTCAGCTGGTTTTTACACACCAACATATGGGGAAAAGTTCTGTAGTATTCCAAAACTGCAGTTCCTTATCATGAGGAATCACGCACTTCCACAGTTGAGCTGTCCTTTCCCTCCTCTTCTGTCCTCCCACATACTACCATCCCCATATGTTTTAGGGGCTGCAGGACAGAGGCAGGCTGGACAGGAGTGCTGAGTTGAGAATGACCGAGGACAAGAAAAGCAGCATCAACTTGGAGAAAACATCCCGGCCGGAGCATGTGAAGAGATATTGATTAAGTTGAGACATGTGTCTCTTGCGCCGCGTGCTCCGAGCGTGACCTTATCTATCCTGCAGCAGTTTTAGGGCTCTCTCGATGTTCATGCGGTGGCCCACCCTGGTGACACCCAAGTCTATCAGGTCCTCTTTTTGCAAGGAGGGCAGGTGGGCACCCTCAATTTCATTATCCAGGAAAGCATCCCTGTGCTCACCCAGGTGAAGGCTCTCCAGCCAGTCGGCCACATCGTACTTGCTCCACAGCTCCACGGGTTTGGAGGCAAAGGGCTTCCCAGATGCCGCCTGCATGAGTGTCAGGGGCGATGGTGAACGGGAGCTCCCGCTGCCTCCGCACGACGAACTCAGACTGTATGCCCCGCCACTGCCCATGGGCGGGGTGGGCAGGCCGAAGACGTCCGTGAGGGTGGGAGACACCGATGGTGGCAGTGAACAGCAGGGGGTGAGAGAGGAAGAGGAGTCTGGAGGGCTGCAGGGGTGTGTCTGAGGAGGAAGGCTGCTCGGAGGCGTGGAGGCGGCGGCATTATTCAGCATTCCTGAGTCATCAGAGGGGGTCCTGAGAGGGCAGAAAAGTTAGAGGCTAAACAATAGTAATTGTTGACAACAACCAGTCAGTCCCACTATGCATCTCTGATCAAGTTACAGGTCAGTGGCTTTTTAGTTTAGAAAGACAATGATGCACACCAAAGTCATAATTCTACAGTTTTATATTTATGATTTCTAAATGTGTCCTGAAATTAATCAAAAATACAAGTCGACATTCCTATTGACAAGTTTCTTAAAATGTTTTGTATGAACATTTTAGTAGCCCGGTTGCGGAGTGGTTGATATGTCACGCTCACATTCAGAGATCGAGGCTTCAGTCGCAAGTTCGGACTATCCAGTGTGGAGTTTGCATGTTCCCCCTGGGCCTGTGTGGGTTTTCTTTGAGTACTCTGGTTTCCTCCCACGTCCCAAAAAAATGATTCAGGGTAGGCTGTTTGAACACTCTAAAATGCCCTGGTTGATTGTCTCATTGTGCCCAGTGATTGGCTGATTCAGGTTGTCCCCTGCCTGCTCCAGCACCTCCAGCGACACTTGCGAGGGTAAGCGAATCAGAAAATAAATGAAATAATGCAATGGGACAGCAATTTCTTGTCTAATTTTCGGTGTCCAAAGGGTTTGCAGCCAAACCATATAATGTTTGTTTTAAATAAAAAAAAACATTGTGGTAATGAGGAATGCAACATTTTCAAACAAACACGAATTAGATCAGAATTTCAGCCTAATTTTAGTGGATGTTATCATTAAAAGATTTGTCAAACAACCTGGGAAATATGACCTGTAGATGGCAGTGTCTATCCATTCTATGAATGGTGGTGAAACATTCCTGGCTAAATATTACTTTACCCTAACCCTAACTATTCAGAAAATTAGAATATTCTGTCAGATTAGCAGTTTTACCCATATCCGAAATCTTCTGAGCCAACCTAAAACTGATTTTTTAAAGGATTACAACCCTTTGACCCTGTTATAAATTATACATGTGCCAAATGGGCTGTTGACAGAATTTTAATTTTCTGTGTTAGGTTTTAATAAAATAAAATAAATCTAAATCAGCTAAGTTACAAGGAACTGCTTAAGCTATGTGAATGCGAGTGTTATGGCTCATCAAATTGGTCAGTTTCATTGTTAGTGTGTAAAATGACAAAAGAAAACAAAACCACTAGTAATATAATATTAAGATTTTAGAAAAAAAATAAAAATAATGCCCCACTGATTTGTGGCGTCTCATCGCAGGGCACAAGGAGACCAACAACTATTCACATTCACACTCAGACCTAGGGACAATTTAGAGTTTCCAATCAGGCTTCTATGCATGTCTTTGTAATGTGGAAGGAAACTGGAGTAACTGGAGAAAACAACGCACAGGCCCAAGGAGAACATGCAATCTCCACATGGGTAGACCGACCTGGACTCAAATCCAGGACCCCAGAGCTGTGAGGCAGACGTGCTGACCACCTCCCAACATAAGAGTATTCTATCAAATTGTCTTCTCTGGCTATTAGGTTTTCACTAAGCTGGATCCAAGAAGCACGGTACACAAATGTGCGCTTATACGTATATGCAAAGCATTGATAGTCAACATAACTCTTGTGAAGAATGTGGAGCATTGGATCTGAAACTTCTGTCATGTTGAAAAAAACATGAAAATTAGTGTTGGGTTTATTCTGTATTACTATTATAAATATAGTTGTATTAAGTCATTTCTTTGTTGAATCATTCTCTTATTATTCTCAATGTGTTGAGGTCACCAATAACTGCCAAGTCATCTTTAACCTGGACTGCCTGTTCCAGGATGTTTATACAAACAATTCACCCAATCTGAGTCTTCGAGATTCGGTGGTCCTTTTTGTAACGAGCCAAGGGCTATTCGGCCAATAACAAGAATGTTGTTTCTGTTATTTACAACATAGCGACTATACCTCGTGACGCACTTCGGGTTTTTCTTTATGTAATTGTTATATGATTCTTAGGTCAAGGGAAGGCATAATTGTTCTAATCCAAATGTTGTTTGGTCTAGTCTCCTGCCTTGTTATTGGTAAAATACTTTGATTGTTATTGTAGTTCCAGATGTTGTTTTTACTCAAACGTGATGAAATGATCAACAACTCTGTAAATTGTTTTGATTCATGGCAATAAGAGTCGTACGAAAATGTCTATTCGATGAGACGTTCGGAAGTTGTAGGAGAAACTCTGGCTTGCTGAATCTCCCCTCTGAGGTTTTATCCGTGATCCATTCTATTTAATTAAATGTCAATAATTGAATAAGATGTCTGCCTGCAGTTATTGATAATTACGAACGAGGGTAATTATTAATGAACCTAACAATTAGATACAATGTTGATTCTGATAAGATACTTTTGTTATATGATCAAGGAACGCATCCATCCCAAAGTTCAAAGCAGAGTAATCATCTGATTTTTCACCTTTCTCTGAGGACTGTACACTGCTTGTTCTGCATTCTCTTCCCTTACTAACAGACCTGTCAGCACGGGTCTGCTTTGCGAAGAGTTTGTGCTTGCAAAAATGTCCACAAACTTGATTGCCCAGGCAAAAAGCTATGCGCCGCTAGATTGAGTGAACACACTTTTTATTGCCCCCAATTTTGTCTCTCGATCAGGGCAAACGAGGCTAATTGGTAGGCCTCCTCTTGTATTACTGGGCTTCAAGGTACTGAAAGCGCTTCGATACTAATCTATGACTCTGGGCAGAAAACAGGCCACATCTGACCTTCAAATGGACAATTTTTTTTTCATTTGTACCAGCAGCTTGCTAAATTTACCCTAGATATGGCACTTCCCTGTCTGGAACATATGGAAAAGCCTGAGGGGAAATGAAAAGGACTAAGTAATTATGCACAAATGCAACTGAGTTATTTGAGGTGCATGGCAACGTGCTGGATGGGGTTGGGCAATTTTAAAGGCTGCTTCTAAACAAGATTTCATGGAGGAGTGACGAGATATTGACATTTGAAACAACATAAAACGTGATAAACATCATATATGAAGACATACACAGAAGATTGGAGGCACAGAAGAACATAATACATTATTGAACTGACAAGTCTCTGCCATCTGTCTGCCTTCTGCTATACGAACTACTTTCATTCTTCTCGAGCACTTTACGTTTCCTCAATAAACTAGCTGCCCTAGAGTTACGCCTGATCCTGAACCTTCTTGAAAAACATTGTTTGTTTTAAGATTTTAAATGTTATGAATTTGTACAAGGCATTTAAATCATTGGTGCTGACTAATGTAACAATATTTATATTAGCATTATCAGATTATGGCAGTCTGTAGCTACGCTGCCATGTCAATTTTGTTGATTGTATGAATCACGGGTATCAAATTGTTTTTGCGTGAACTGCCCCATTCTGATTTTCAACCCATTCATTTCTGGATAAGAATACGATCTACCTAAAGCTGTCAGGTTTTGAAAAAAAAGTTGGCTCTGGTAGCATATAATCCTCAAAAAGTTCCACAAAAGTGTCACGGCCTTCACCCCTCTGTATTTCTGCAATACGTTACTACAGATGATGACGTGTTACATTTATACGTTTTTTCCAATATGAATGGACACACCCACAACAAAATTAGCTTCTTCTTCTTTGGCGCTGAATTGGGTGGCACTTAGCACGGAAGAAGAAGCCGTCTTTCACTGTAGAAGAGAAATTATATAAAAAATCTGAGAAAGACGGCATCTTGCCTTCTCCTTTTTTCTTGCGAGTGAATTTCCCATCGTGCACATCACCTGTGGACAAAGACTATGCTGAGCCTATTTGGATTTTGAGTTGCCTTCCTAAGCGTGCTAGCATCCAATGAGCCAGGGAAAAATGAGACATGCTGACAGTGACTAAAAAGGAACGTTGATACATGTTAAAGGCGTAACACACCATTGTAGAATACATGCATCTACTGTGGATTTACCAAGAAAGAAGAGTGTTGGGTTTATTCTGTATTACTATTATAAATATAGTTGTATTAAGTCATTTCTTTGTTAAATCATTCTCTTATTATTCTCAGTGTTACCTCGTGACGCACTTCGGGTTTTTCTTTATGTAATTGTTATATGATTCTTAGGTCAAGGGAAGGCATAATTGTTCTAATCCAAATGTTGTTTGGTCTAGTCTCCTGCCTTGTTATTGGTAAAATACTTTGATTGTTATTGTAGTTCCAGATGTTGTTTTTACTCATACGTGATGAAATGATCAACAACTGTGTAAATTGTTTTGATTCATGGCAATAAGAGTCATACGAAAATGTCTATTCGATGAGACGTTCGGAAGTTGTAGGAGAAACTCTGGCTTGCTGAATCTCCCCTCTGAGGTTTTATCCGTAATCCATTCTATTTAATTAAATGTCAATAATTGAATAAGATGTCTGCCTGCAGTTATTGATAATTACGAACGAGGGTAATTATTAATGAACCTAACAAAGAGTCAAACATTTGAACAATATCCTTTTCCAAGGAGACTTGGTGAGTGTTAACCATTATGGATAAAAAAAATTAACCAACATTATAAGGGATTTACATCGTAGATAAGTGAAGATGGCATGACGAGAGGACGTCAACACAGAAGTGCGTAAGAATAGGGAGCGGACAATGACAAGGATGAGAATGAAGAATGTGGTCTTTGTTCTGCAGAAGACCTTCAATATGGCAAACAGTTTGGAACAACGGGTCCAGGAGATTGATAACAACAGGCTTGGAGCCATTGAATTTGGCCATTGGCGGTCGCCACGTTCCTCCTGAAAACCTCTTACTTATGGCACCTCCTGAAGATTCCATCAATTAATCTGACGAAAAGGACTTGGACTAAAGCTCTCAAAAAGATGTATTTTTATTTTTAGTATTATTTAAATCAAGAGGAGAGGAACTATTTCCACATTGAGTACAATACTTAAAGTATTAAATATTTATAGATTATATTTAGATATTATATATGAACACATTGCAGTCTTTTCATTTGCCTCTAACAGTAATTATGAATCAATACACCTCTTAATAATTGTACCTGTGGAGTAGTCTTTTTGTATAGGTGCGAAATAATAACAATAATAATCGGACATAGACTTTGTTATCATCATTGAATCGACAAAAGCCTAATTGTCCTCATACCCAGCTACTTATGACGAAATTGCTAGTGCTTCTCCATAAGGTGCGTCTGGAGAGTTGGATTGTTATGATGGTGGAATACCTTGCTTCCACAATAGCTACAGGTTTTACGACTCCTTGCTTCTTACTTGCACAGGCAGCTTCACACACTCATTGCTGAACAGGGACATGTGTGACATGCTAAAGTGTTCAAGTTATTAACGATTGCATGTGTGATGTACAACTAGTTCTGGATTGGATGTTTATCAGTGTTCGATTATTGATGCCTTGATCCAAATAGCACGAGTAATATGTTTAAGTCTGTATCGGTATTCGATTATTGATGTATCGGCACATAGCTAGGCAAACACGGGAGATTTTCCTCATTACAGTAAAAGTTGGATTAAGGACAATAACTAATCACTGTGTGATTATTTCTCCGTGTTTCAAGGTATGCTGTTTTTGTAGAGGCCGGTTGAGTTTGTGGTTTGCAAGATACACTGTTAAGCATTTGAGAAAGAAGATAATGTTTAGTAATGTTTATTTACTTTTGATGTGTGTGCGTGAATGTGCGAGTCTCGAGTCACGCACATGGAATAGCATTTAGCACGCTACCTTTGGCCGCCATTCCTGTTAGAATTATGTGCAGAGGGTATGACGTTCGTGGCAAAGGAAGCTGTTATTGAGATTTCATTGGTTGCCCTGCTGAAAAGTTAAGAAAACAACAATCTATGTATATATGTGTGTGTGTGTGTATATATATATATATATATATATATATATATATATATATATATATATATATATATATATATATATATATATATATATATATATATATATATATATATATATCTATATATATATATCTATATCTATATATATATATGTAATTGTATATTCTGTTTTTTGTGTGATAATTACAGTATGTATATATATGTATATATATATGTATGTATGTATGTATGTATGTATGTATGTATATATATATATATATATATATATATATATATATATATATATATATATATATATATATATATATATATATATATATATATATATATATATATATATATATATATATATATATATACATATGTAATTGTATATTATGTTTTTTTGTCTGATAATTACAGTAAAAGATTGGATTGAGGAGAACAACTAATCACACATTCCTGTGTTTCAAGTCATGAAAATGCAGGGTGCAACACATGCAGTATTTTAATTATTGATGCTAGAGCTTTCTCTTCTATGTACATAGAGACACAACCCTGCACACCCGAACACATGCACACACACACACACACACGCACGCAAGCAACACGTTCTGACTTGGCTTTGCTCGGTTACGTAATGGTAGTCTACTAAAGCATCGTAGCGCGTGACCTGAATAAAATGATGTTGAACTCTCCTGTGGGTTAGGCATGCCATCCTCACGCTCTCGCTAACACGTGCACAAATGTCCCTCCAACTCAGTCTGACATCATTGCAGACTCCAAGGCTGCTCTCATCAGCTGGTTGCATGGCAACCATTTCTTCAATGGGTACAACCAACACATTTAATCTGGATGGCTAAGAGATAGGAAAAAAGATAGAAAGAGAAAAAAGCTCCGAAGAGCAAAAACAAAAGGGATGCTACCGCTGCTCCCGAGGTTCATTCCGGTACAGTGAGGAAGAAGAACGAGAGCGGAGGATTGTGCACAATAGCGAGTGATGATGAAGCGAGACGTGCTTAAAAAAAAAAAAGCAAGTGCGCAAGAGGCTGGCCATGTGTGTGAATCTAGGTCATCTTCTTTGTGTCTATGTTGCCATCTGTTTGACAGTCACAAAGGCAGGAGTGCCAATACCCTTTCCATTTCATATGACAGGATTTTCCCTATCTGCGGACATTCTTATATTTTTGCTGAAGACCTAGCATACCTCTCCTCTTTCTCACACCATGGAGGCGGAACATTGACAACACAGCCAATAAGTCAGCGAGTTTATACGCTTATACAACGACACAAATGTTTCAAAGCAACAAACGAAAGCAGATTACGAGCAATTGTTTGATTCTAAGAGGATGTCTAACATGTGTGGTTATCTTAAAGGCTTACATCTTGTTCATCAGACCAGCTGACAGTGACATCACTCAACTTTTCAGATCAGACAACATACCCTTATAAATTGATTCATTTTTCATTCCACTTATCCTCACAATGGTAGCAGGGGTGCTGAAGTCTATCCTCCCAAACTTTGGCAGGTAGGCAGACTATACTTTGAATTTGTTGCCAGCCAAACAACAGACACAGAAAAGTACAACTAGACTTATAGTATAGCAGTTTTGATTGTTTTCTCACTTTAAGGGAACATATTGGGGAAAAATCATTTAAATTGAAAAATATGGTTTATATAAGTATACAAGGAATCGGGTTGTTCATCATAATCATCTTATCTTCATGAGATAGGATTACCCCCACAAAGTATTTAATTTTAACAAGGTTTGTTCAGTTCTAATTATAATGCATGGTTCAACCAAGCATTGCAATCTAATTGGAGGTGTTCTAACTTTATGAACTAATCCAAAAATGTTTTTTTTAACCAATCAGCCCTATCAGAAGAAAGTGTTCATAACTCTGTAGTAGGCAGATTGATATAAAAGCCATCAAAAGCCCCAATTCACTATGAAGTATTCATGATTCATTCCATTACACCACACTTATTAAAATTGTGGCATTAAGTGTTTACTCTCATATGTCTGAATACAGCACCCCCTCCCCCTAACATGAATCTAATGCATCAAAACATTTCAAGTTCTATAGTTTAATGGTGCATACGACAATATTATTCCCTACTAGAAATGGCACAATTTGAGCAGGTATACTGTGATTTATAGTAATCTATCGAATATCGCGGATAATATAGACCAGACATGGCTGCGATAATCGAAAAACTGCGAAAAACGATCACTCCTGTTGTTACTACATACCATAATACATGTTTTCACAACTAAATGAAAATACATGTACAGAAGTACATTAATCAATATTTATTAAATATCACAGTTAGAGGCATATGGAGACTGTAATGTATTAATATCCAAAGATAATCAATAAATAAAAAATAATAATTACTTCAAGGACTGTACTCACAATGGAAATAGTTCATCTCCCCTTGATTTAAAAAAAACAAAACAAAACAGGTAATTGTGAGCTTTAGTCCAAGTCCTCTTCGTCAGACTCGAGAGGCCTTGGATCATTGATAGAATCTTCAGGAGGAGCCGTATGGGAACTTTTCAGGAGGAGCTTCTTTCTGGGAGAGGTTGTCAGCGCACAAGGAACATGGCGACCGCCGTTTCTTTTCTTGTACAAATGTGCTTTCGTTCAAAGACATGACACTGTCAAGACAATTGCAAAATTCAATGGCTCCAACCATGTTGTTATCAATCTCCTGGACCAGTTGTTGCAAACTGCGTGCCATATTCAACATTTCCTGGAGAGGGAAAACCTTCATTCTCATCGTCGTCATTGTCCGCTAACCTTCTTCTGCACTCCTGTGTTGACGTCCCCTTGTCATGCCAGTTTTACTTATCTATGATGTAAATCCCTCATAATGTCGGTTCATTTTCATTCAGAGTGGTTACCACTCTCTTATTGTTCTTGGAAAAAGATGTTGTGCCCGTCTTCCAAAGGTTCGCTTCCTCTTTCTTGGTAAAACACACAGTAGATACATTTTTTGCCACAATGGCGTGTTATACCCTTTAGCATAGCAACGTCACTTTTCCTCGGTCACTCTCATCATGTCTCGTTTCTTCTTCTTCTTCTTCATTGGATCCTTTGCATGGCCCAGGATGCTTAGGAGGCATTTTCAATGGCAACTGAATATAAAAACAAAGCTGTAATAGGCTCGGCGTAGTGTTTCTCCACAAGTATCGAGTGCGAAGGGAAATTAAGTCGCAAAAAGATGGAAGTAAAGATGTTGGCCTTTTTATATAATCCTTCTTTTGTGGTGAAATATGGCTTTTTCTTCAGTGCTGAATGCCACCCAATTCAGGGGTGAAGACTTCCACCATTTTTGTATTCCCTGTCTTCCGCTTGCGAGTTTCAGTGGGAAATTTGACATTTTTATAAACTTTAAACTTAATATAAAAAAATTGCGATGTACTGAAGCCACAAATTGGTGAAAGATCACAGGATATCTATGTTAATTATTCACTGACCAATGAGCTAACATTACCTACAACTAGCTGAATAACTTAAGACACATAGTCACATAAGCATATTATCGTATTAGCGTATATTAGCGTATTTTTGAGTGAGCAATGTCCCCTCAGTTAATTAACACCAAAAATGTTGATGTTATTCTTTCGGGTTCTGTGATGTTACAGTATATGTACAGCTGCCCATTCTCTCTCTCTTATTCAGTTGACTCTCACATTTGAAAGTGTCAGAGTAAGTCCTTGTATACATTGTTTTTATACTTATTTTATTAATTCATAGTAATCTTTTTCTGATTACTTAAAAATTATCCCTTGAATTATTATTGAGTGGTAACATGGGGTCAGGGAGATATGAATAATAATTCAGCTTCATGTCATCCACCAATCCATCCACACACCGACTCAACCAACCATCACCCCACCCAGAAACCTGTCCATCCGTTCGTCCGTCCTTTCATTCGTCCATCCACTCATCCATCCATCCACTCATCCATCCACTCATCCATCCATCCATCCATCCATCCATCCATCCATCCATCCATCCATCCATCCATCCATCCATCCATCCATCCATCCATCCATCCATCCATCCATCCATCCATCCATCCATCCATCCATCCATCCATCCATCCATCCATCCATCCATCCACCCACCCACCCACCCACCCACCCACCCAAACCCACCCACCCGCCCACCCGCCCACCCACCCACCCACCCACCCACCCACCCACCCAAACACCCAACCACCCACCCACCCACCCAAAAACCCACCCACCCACCCACCCACCCACCCACACACACACACACACACACTCACACACACACACACACACACACACACACACACACACACACACACACAACACACACACACACACACACACACACACACACACACACACACACACACACATACATACATCCATACATCCATACATCCATACATCCATACATCCATACATCCATACATCCATACATCCATACATCCATACATCCATACATCCATACATCCATACATCCATACATCCGTTGTAGATGTTGACACTGCTGAAAAGTGGAGCTATGGCGAACCAGCGGTGTATTCCGGCGGTATGTCCTGGCAATTCGATCGTGCATGCCGGCGGCAAGTGGGGTCCGCCCCGCGACCCGGTTATAACAGGCAGCGATGCCTTCACGGACATTTTTATTCAAAAATGAACTGAAAATTCCAGGGTTCACAAGTGTGGGGATGCCGCTGGCTGCCTTCATGATAAAGCCAGCCATAATTAACAAGTTCAACCCTCCTCATGATTTAAAAATACAAGAACACAGCCTATGTTTTGTCTGATTTGTTTATTACAGACATTGGTGTTTTAGGTTGTTTTGTTATTTGTTTTTTAGGTTGTTACGATCCCACGCTTAGTCAGGCGAGTACAGTAATCCCTTAAATAATGTGGATGATGTAGACCAGACATGGCCACAAGAAGACAAAATGAACTTAATACAAATAAGAACAAAGCCCTGCTGCCTGTTTACTGGATGAGCTACCAAAAAGCTTGGATCTCGAAAGGCTTCACCAACAGTTTCATCCCAAATGCCAAGCTTTACCTTGCTGAAAAGGGGGGGGACCCTTTTCAAGGACTTGGACTAAAACTCCCATTAACCAGTTTTTTGGATTTATATCAACTATTTTCACTGTGAGTAGTCCTTTCAAATGATGTCTATCTATCTGCAGGTTCTTATCTATTGAAGGGTGCATTTGAAGGCATAAGAAAGTTCAGTACCATAAAAACACTTGGTGTACAGAACTCTGCCCAGTGTGCATCACCATCAGCAAAACATCCAATAATCACAGCGTCATTGGCTCCCCAGCTGTCTACAGGGTTGAGTCAAGAAGTGTAAATAACCATTAGCCTCCCATACATAAGCTCACCTCTTCTTTCCCTCTACACCAGGGGTCGGGAACCTTTTTGACGAAGAGAGCCATAAACAATTCATATTTTCAAACATTATTCCTTTAGAGCCATACTCAAAATTTAAAAGTTTAAATACATGAAAATGTGAGCATTTATTATTCATTTCATCACTTTGAAAGTCAAAAAAAGTCTGAATTCTTTTGAGAACATTATTTCACTGTTGCTAATCAATGAGTATCAATGAGAGTATGAATGCAGAAGAATCTAATGAAAAAAAACATGATTTAAAAAGGCGCTAGAGATAGTCTCGGCGCCACAGTGCTGCCGTGACACTCTTGTTGGTGCGTCCGGGACTTAGGTCTCACACCAGCGAGTCACATGCTTTACCACACATGTTCGCGGAGAGCCATATATACCCATCAAAAGAGCCACACATGGCTTCCGAGCCATAGGTTCCCTACCCCTGCTGTAGACCCTCAATGAGAAGCCATTGTTTGTATCCCGTTGATCATCACATCACACTATGTTTACTAAACTCGACAAGTTGTCACATTTCTGCCTCTCTTTCCATTATTTACCTCTTGGACCATTTGGATGAACACACGATTGAACCATCAACAGACTTTCACTCAACACTATCTTTTGGTTTGGAGACAGGATGTCTGTGGTTTATGCTTTTACATAACTAGTAATTCGGTTACCCAAGCAGTGGGGCCCAAAAGGGGATGGAATGTTTTTTCTGTTCCTGGCTGTTGTCATGACCAAGGGAAGTTCACACCTTTTCCCCCCCAACTCATCTCTTTAGAACAGGACATGATTTGAGTTACACCCACTTGTTCATTTGCATATGGTCTTAAAAGTGGATTTTTCTTGGGAGCAGGCTCTCTCTCCAACCCAGAAGCCACTGAAGGATGTAGGGAGAAGGGCCCGGACTGGTCTGTATTGTCTAAATCAGTGGTCTCAAACCGGTCCTCAAAGGGCCGCAGTGGGTGCAGGTTTTCATTCCAACGCAACAAGGATACCTTTTGCAAGTGCAATCAGTTAATTAGAGTCAGGTGCTACTTATTTTAAAAACACCTGATTGGTTAAAATGTCGGCACTGGATCGGTTGGAACAAAAACCAGGACCCACTGCGGCCCTATGTGGAACCGGTTTGAGACCACTGGTCTAAATCAAGGGTGTCAGACTCGGGTTGGTTCGCGGGCCGATTTAACGTCAACTTGATTTCACATGGACCGGACCATTTTAGATATAATATTTTTAATATTATTATATCGTTTTTTTATAGATCCAAAACAATGTTATTTGAGCTTTTTTTTCTTAGTAAGGGAAAATGTCCTTTATAATTATGTTCCATATTAAAGTGGAAAACAGAAAATATTTTTATATATTTTTAGAGTTTACAAAATGATTTTGGATGAATTAATATAATTTTAATGATTGATTTAAAAGGGCATAAATCAGTGAATATAATAATCTTCATATACATAATATTGTCTTAGAATCAAATTTGTTCCTTCTTCTGTCCACTTGAGAGAATTAAATTTGCCAATAGAAGAAGCTGTCGTAGCTGTTCATCACAGCACACACAAAAAGAGCATCTACTACAATATATATTTTGAAATTGAAAAGGCTGAAATATTTAATAAATATATATTTTTTGATAATTGTACTTGCGTACTTGTATTTCTGTAAAGGCGTGTATACATGTACCGTGGTAGAAATTCCTTATCATACTTTGTGGTTTTTCGTTCATTGGGGCCATGTCTGGTCTACATAAACAGTGATATTAGAGGGATTAAACTACCACTTCGCTCCTTGGTACCATCTAACGGTCAATTAGGCATCCAGGGTGCTCTATTTTCAGATAAGTGCAACAACGTCAGGCCAGTGCCCGGACTTAAATGCAATCTCAACTTCCACCCCAGCATCCCGCTATCCTCGCCAGCTAAAGTGCTCTATTTTCGGACAAGGCCAATGGCGTCAGGCCGTAACATCATCCAGAGCTTGCACTTTTGCACATGAGGCTCCCGGACTTCGCTGACTGAGTTCTGTTTTAGTTTTAGTCATCTTTATGGCGTATGCCATAACGTCGCACGGGGCTCGCATTTCTGGTAAAAATCCACCTTACAGAGGCTTCCGGCGCTGCTCTATTTTTAGATAAAAATGACGGCCACTGCCAGCTGCCCGCCATTTTTTCCATGGGTACTGAGTTTTCTTACTAGCAAGGGGAAGACGGGGAGTGGCTTCCGATTGCGAGTGTCACATGGATTTTGGTAGTAACAATGGGGGTGATCCTACTTCGCGGTTTTTCATTTATTGTGGCCATGTTTGGTCTACATTCACCATGATATTTGAGGGATCAGGATACTGTTTATCATCATGTTTGAGAAATGAAAGTGAAAAGATTTCAAGGTGGCTCTGCATCCCTTGAGGAAAAGGTTTGGACACCCATACCCAACAGGAACAAACCAAAATAAGAAAAGCGTTTTAATAATGTAACAAATGTATATTACAAATCAGTGGCGGTCCGTGAATATTCTAGTGGCGCCTTCAGCTATCGGAATCAATCCAACCCTTTTATGGCTATAAAACCTCTACTGCAGCTACAGCTGCGACACAAAAAATCATAAATGATAGCTTCATACAATTGAAATATTATTTAGGAATAGAGCCATTTTTTACTCACCAAAATTCCTTTTTAACTGTACACAATATCCATCCTCCTTTCTTTCCTCCTTCTTTTCCATCGGCATCGAATCTAATGCTTTAAGGTGAGCCTGTCCTGTCGTATTTCTGGCGTACGTTCGTATTTGATTTAGTGCTGAAAATGTTCGTTCCCGGTTGTGACAGGCTTGCTTGCTTTGGAGTCGTCCGACCTTTCTTAATGATGTACAGTTTTTTTTCATGAAAAGTCCGTCTTGAAAATGGCTTTGACAGTAAATCTGCTAAGGAATCCTTGTTTTCTCCTCCTTCAGACATTGGGGGTTGACAAAACCGCTGTTAAATCAACACAACAATATATTTGCTTGTGCAGCTCGCTCCAGATACAGTTTGGTAGCTCTGGTTAGTCCACTCTATCACTAGCCAATCATAGTTGGTGAAAGCGATGACGTATCCCTATGCCTTCGTGAAGGCAATGACATATCCCTACGCCTGCGAGAAGGCCTTGGTGTCACCAAATCAAATTCTGATTGATTAAAGCAACAGTCTTATCGACGCTTGTTTGTTTGCAGCAGAGCCTGCAGAACTAGAGCTGTGTATACCTGTCACTGTACACAACAGAGGTGAGAATTTTTTTACTTGAAAATCCACTGGAAATGAGAAGAGGCACGTTACAGTCATGTTATCCTGCCTCGCAGAGAGAACCAAACTCACTCCGTATGTCATTTTAAAACATAAGATAGTACCTAAGGAGGCAATGCCAGCTGGCAATTGTATGTGCTATGCAAAGGGGCTGGATGGAAATGGAATTTGTAGTAGACCAGCTCAAAGTTGTGTGGGGCGGACCGCTTGGGGGACTCAGATAAAAGAGGAACATGCTGATTTTGGATTTTTTTGGACGGTTGTCTCAGCCAGTAAAAAAACAAGTGAAGGCAGTGAACAGTGACTTGGTAATCAATCCGTAGGAATGACAAGTCAGCTGCAAGTGTTGGACGTTGTAGTCAACAAACCATTCAATGACAATCTGCAAAACAAATACACATAGTGGCACCGACTGGAAAGATTCAGGTGCCGACGGTACGTTTGACGTGCTATGGGAGGAGCCAGAGGATTGGAGTGAGGACAGTGACACTGATCACAGAGAAGAAGATGATGTTTGTGAAGAGTAAAGTTTTGACATGACAGATCTCAGCGACGCTCAAGTTTAAATTAGTTTGCATTACTTTATCACAATGGTTTTCTGGATTCAGATTTGTTTCAAGACTCTTGAATATATAGTTATAATTTGTTACAGATTTACTGTAATTATTTTCTGTATAAAAACAAGACAATAGTGTTCATAAAGTCTGTTTGCGATTTGAGACATGAAAAAGAGGGGATCTTCTTATATTCAGGCCAACATGGTAATCCGAAGAAAAGGAACGTCCTTTTTGCTTGTTTGTAATATTCGGCGCGCCATTCTTCTACTGTGAAATTTCACTTCTTCTCTGATGAGTGCCACCCTTTTCAGTGTCGTAGAAGAAACGGTGCTCTGACTTCCGCCATTTTTCACCACCATTTTTACCACCATTTTCCTCTCCTGTCTTCCGCTTGAGAGTTTCAGGGTGGATTCGGGCATTTTTATGAACTTTTTTGATACTTAAAATAAAAAAAATGTGAGGTACTCAAGCCGCAAACTGGTGAACGATCAGAGTAATCAGAGCATAACTAACAGACAGTAATATGTTTGTTACCTGTTGTAATACAATGCAAAGTGAATCGAACCATAATATTTACTGGTATCAAACCGAAATTTATCATTCAGAAAGAACTGTCAGTGAACTGCAACAAACTTGAATAATATTTCTTTTGATTCAATTTAGAACATCTAACATAACCTCTCTGACAATGATGACATCAAACTGACATGGTAAAATCCATGTACTATGCTGAAGATAAGAATTAATACATCAATGGAAAGATTACTGCGGCAAGGTAAAAGCTGATGAATCCTACCTGCGAGGGTGAACTTGGGGAACATGAAGAAACAAGAGATGAAGGAACAATGGGAAACTTGAGAAAATGGAGATGATCTGCAAATGAAATGAGTACAAAGCATGAGGTCAACAGACACAGATGATGCAAATGAGGTTAACATAATAGAATGTGGTATGAAGCGTGAATGGAGTGATGCAAGGCAGGGCTTATAAGCAGCTGCTGGGCATTACACTGTAATTAACAAAAAATCATAGGACCATTTTGATGTATAACTCTGTTTAGTGAAACGGAAAAAAATAGGTGCCCAAAGCAAAGATCTCCTTTCCCCCTGCTTTCTACATCTCTCCAATGAGCGATGGACTTTCCATACAAAATGCATGACACCATTGAATTATTCATTTGGCTTTTTATCCCCCCCATAGTGAGATGTGAGGTTATAAAAACACAAGCTGATGGAGCTAAGGAACTATTTCACAAAACAAATATCCCACTTCTTAAAATTTTATAATCTTCTGACTAATTTTGTCATACATTAAAGTGATTAAAAACAAATTGCTCATGTGCAACGCAGAGGAAAAACAATCTCGTTTAATAAAGTGAAAAGAGACAGAATTTCATTTTTATGACGGGTAATAGTAGAGAAAAATGTAAATAAAAGCCAATATTTCTCCAAAAGTACACAAAATATGGCTGTTGTCAGGCATTTTTAAAGAGTATTTCTAATTTAACCCATCAAATATATTGTATCTTAGCTTGCGCTGCTTACTCTCCACGCGTTGGTTCTGCACTCTGCAATGCTTGGCTATTTGAAAAAAAAAAGCTTAAATGGACCCAGGCTTTCTCTTAGACGGAGAAAGACAACAAATTGATAAGGTAAAGAAACCTGTCATGTTCGTCAAACAATGACTTTGCTTGTAAATGATTTTGTGTTTATGTTTTTTTTTTCTCTGTTATCAAATGTCTAAAGAAATGTGAGACTTGTATACTAGAATAAAGTGCTATTCACTAAAGTAATTCATTCCAGAAGTTTTTCCATAGGCGGCTTGGCGGATGAGTAGTTAGCACGTTGACCTCACAATTCTCGGCTACTGGGTTCGATCTCCTGTGTGGAGTTTGTATGTTCTCCCCGGGCTTTCATGGGTTTTTTCAAGGCACTCTGGTTTACACCCACATTCGAAAAACATGCATGGTAGGCTGGTTCAACACTTTAAATTGCCAGTAGGTATGAGTGTGAGCGTGAATGGTTGTCCGTCTCCTCTCACCCTACGATTGGCCGGCCACCAATTCAGGGTGTCCCACGCCTGGTGCCCCAAGTCAGCTGGGATGAGGCTCCAGCACCCCCCATGACCCTAGTGAAGATAAAACAGTTCAGAAAATGAATGACTGGATTTTTCGTGTCATATTTAAGATTGAATTAACGTAATTCATTCCACAATCTTTAATACTACTCAATACAAATCCTTTAAAATTATAAGTGTACCAATTTGTATCAAATATGAATGCAAAAAAATTGCTAAAATAGAAGAAAACTATTTATTGAACCATTAAGATTTGAACATAACACTGGACCAAGGTGGCCTAGTGACTGACATTGCTCCAAGGTATGTGTGAGCATGAATGGTTTTCTGTCTCGTTGTGCTATGAGAGTGGCAGGCCACAGATTTAGGGTTTCCCCTGCCTTGCGCCCGTAGTTAGTTAGGGTTGGTTCCAGCATCCCCTGTGACTGATGAATGAATGAACATCGAACCAAACAAAAATTAAAACAAAACGCACCTCAGTTCAAACATGCAATCACTGATGGGGTTGGTCAAGCTCAAATCTCTCTCTCTTTCTCTCTCTCTTGCTCGCGCGATCGCTTACTCTTGCTTTCTCTCTGTGGTCACTCACACAATGATATGTGCCCACGTGATGCTCCTCATGGTGCATTTGTGGGCACAATGGTTGATGGGTGCGTAATGGCACCCTGACAGAAAAGAGTTTTAAATTTGGCCATGAGTTATGCTGAATGAATGAGTGTGCCACAAGTGACCATGCAATGATTGCTGTTTCCATCTTATATTTATGTTATGCCTCTTTTTTGCCATTAGGGCCTTCAAGGGCTTCTCTGCTGGCCTAAGAAATATCTGAATCACAGACTGGTGTTAATTATATTCTGTCCATGAATACTTATTAAATAATTTCCAATTTGTCTGTTTGTGTCCTTTCATTACTTTTCCACCTGGTTGCACTGCTTCCAGATGTGTGTTTTCATATTGAAGCATTTAACTAATCACATTTCAGCCATTATTTGTTGCCGGGGTCAGAAATTTGCCTCAAGGCCTTCACAATCAGTTCTGCATGCTCTGTTGCATTAAGCATGTGTCAAAAAGACTGTTGCTTTAACCAATCAGAATTTGATTTGGTGAGACCAAGGCCTTCTCGCAGGCGTAGAGATACGTCATCGCTTTCACCAACTATGATTGGCTACTGACAGAGTGGACGAGCCAAAGCTACCAAACTGTATCTGGAGCAAGCTGCACAAGCAAATATATTGTTGTGTTGATTTAATTGTGGTTTTGTCAACTCGCAATGTCTGAAGGAGGAGAAGAAATTGTTTTTTTTTGCACATTTACTGTCAAAGCCATTTTCAAGACAGACTTTTCAAGAAAAAAAGCAGGACATCACCAAGAAAGGTCCTACAACTCCAAAGCAAGTATGCCTGTCACAACCGGGAACGAACATTTTCAGCATTAAATCGAATCAAAACATTTGCCAGAAATACGACAAGATAGGCTCGACTTTCAGTATTAGAAGGAGGAAAGAAAGGAGGATAGATATTGTGTACAAGTAAAAAGGATTCTCGGTGAGTAAAATATTGCTATATTTCTAAATAATTTTTCAATTGTTTGAGGTTATTATTGATGATTTTTTTTGTGTTGGAGCTGTAGTGGCAATAAACATCTTATAGGCATAACATATTTTTGAGAGTTGGATTGATTCAGACATAGGTGAAGGCGTCGCAAGAAAATTCACGGACCGCCGCTGCTTTTTTGATATTTCATAACTCGGACAAATTTTCATATCTTGGAACAATAATTTACCTTTCAAAGTGTCTCGTGTGTTGAAGCATTCGCAAGTAGAAGTACCAATGTAATATATGCAACCAACCTTTACACTTGGTGTTGTCTATTGCTATAACTGTGATGAGAATAAGAGTCTTACTCTTAATGACAATATCGAAATAGGAACGATTTATTGTAACATAATGCCATTTGCGATTTCAACACAAAATATAGACTGAGCAGAATATGGATATCTCAGACTTTTAGTTTAACCAATTGCACACCTTTTTTTCCACTAAAATCAAACACGCCTCAACAAATGAGAAAAAAAAAGTCTTCAAGGCAGTGTAACAATCCTTCCTAATTATAGAAACCATAAAATCATCTGACAATAAAGGTTCCAAACTACCAATGAGAACAGTGGACGTTTCCCAGACATGCTTGATTGCTTTCACAATTTTTTTTTAATAACTTCTGGGTCCTTATTTAAATATCTTATCCCTCCCAGTCTGGTCAAAGAAAATTTAATTGACAGACACAAAGCCGAGGATAACTTAACTCCATTAAAAACTTGCAGATCTACTTAAAATGAGCTATTTCGAAGTTGACGCTAAACATCATTGCTGTACCTCCGGGATACACTTAATTTTTACCTGATTTTTTTTACTATCCCAGGCATGGAATGCTCTCTCACCAAGCTGTAAACACAACTAGTTCACATCTAACTAGTGCCCATAGAAAGATAAAGTGTAAAGCTTAAAATATTTTAGTTTTTTCAGCAGTGTGGTGTGAGAGTTGCTAAAAATATTTATTCTCTGATGTTGAGCCAATGTCATCCATAAAAAAAATAATACAAAAATGTCTAATTTCTTTTCTATTAATTTTTCATACTGAAAGTATCTAAATGTTTAAACTTTTGAACTTTATTTTGTATTGTGTATGAGTGAGTGTGTGTTTGTTTAGAGGTGCAAATAGCATTTTTGAATTTGATGTCTCTAAGGCGAGAGAAGTACGCAATTGCGCAAGCACACAGCTTAGAGTCTAAGCTGTGTGCTTGCGCAATTGCGTACTTCTCTCGTTTTTTTCAGCGCACTGCAAACATATGCAACACAAAAAATAAAATCCAACCTGAATTGTACAAAAATAGACATTACATTTTTTTTTCAGGGCCATTTTGCAAAGCAAATCAGAGTGGCAGCCTGTCACTGACAAATGACAAGAAATGGTAATTTCAGATAAAATCATGGCGAAACGACTGGGCCTTGGCAGAGCCACTCAACAAGACAAAGTAAAAACGAAGTGTGGTTCTTTTGAAATGGAATGGCTGTCGGAGTATGTGCACATAGAAGAAGCAACAGTGAAATCGGGTGAGAAAGGTCTCCTCTGCAAAACATGCAGGGAAGCTAAAGTTGTAAGCAAGTTTTCCGATGAAAAAATATTGCATATCGATTTGAAGCTTCACTATCTCAAATGACATATTAAGCAGAAAAGTTATTTGAATGAGAATGAAAAGTGAGAAGCATAGTCGTGAAAAAAAAGGTAAAATGTTGTTTAGTAAGATGTTTTATTTCTATATATAAATTATTAAATTTTATTGCGACTAGATCATTTATGGTTAGTACAAATGCACCTTCTTATGATAGGTGTGATACTGGTGTGTGCCCATAGCGGGCAATTATGGTGTTGCTTACACTGGTCCTCATTGTGCTCAGGGAGTTTGTCTGTAGGCCCAGACATGTGAAATTTTGAGGCAACATTGTCTGCAAGTTTGGAAAAAAACATCAGTTTTGTATATTCTCCTGGTGAGAAGGGTTAAAAAAAACTTACTGTCATGATCAAGCATGATAAAAACGACTTAAAGGGCTCTGATTTACAACTTTGTGAACAACAACATAAGCCCAAGTTTGAAGACATTCCTACAATTGTAAGAAAATGATTTCATCAGGTACGGTCCATACTCAGCAGGGGTGTTAACATTTTTTTACTCCAAGATCTACTTTTCAAGGATTCAACTTCCCCTCTATATATGTTGAAATGCCTCCTATTAGAGCCTTTTGTAAAGTATATAAATATATATGCGAGCGAGAGGGAATTGGAGTTAAAATCCACTCCCAATTTATGCGCTAGCTTAATGCAGAGATGTCAAATTCATAATAGTCTAGTTAAGGAAAAACACAGACTGAATCAAATCTTATTATCAGCCGATCTACCAATAATACCTTGGCGAGCTACTGGTAGATTGTGATCTGCCTATTGATCACCTCTAATCTACAGGTTCAGAGAATCTGAGGAAATCAATTAAGAAACAGGAAAGGTCAAGGATTTACAAAGATGATATGTGTCTTTTGTAAATCCTGTAAATGTGGCGTAAGGGACAATGCAATTCAAGTACTACAAAAAGGTAAAGAAGATGTACGTATGCTAAACATACTCATGTATTAGCAACTGAAAGTTGCAGGAATTAAAGTCGTAACAGTGAATGTTCTGTGTTAGGGTCTTTTCAGTGAATTCAATTGAATGAAGACTGACAAGGATTTGCAAATCATTAGTGAAGTAACAGATTATCTGATTTGTGATCACGATCTTCACTTCGGCACACATGAGATTCATGGATTGGAAAACCAATCTGTCACTATATATATATATATATATATATATATATATATATATTTATTCTCTGATGTTGAGCCAATGTCATCCATAAAAAAAATAATACAAAAATGTCTAATTTCTTTTCTATTAATTTTTCACACACATATATATATATATATATATATATATATATATATATATATATATATATATATATATATATATATATATATATATATATATATATATATATATATATATATATATATATATATATATATATATATATATATATATATATATATATATATATATATATATATATATATATATATATATATATGTATATGTGTATATATATATGTATGTGTGTGTGTATATATATATATATATATATATATATATATATATATATATATATATATATATATATATATATATATATATATATATATATATATATATATATATATATATATATATATATATATATATATATATATATATATATATATATATATATATATATATATATATACACACAAGCCCACTCTGCTTGGACTACTTATTTATTACTTATTTATTGATTATTTAATGATTATTTTTCCGTACTATATATTGGTTGTGTCTGCTTGTTTGTTGGTGCATCCATAGACTCAGCGAGTGTTGCGACCTGGTGCTAACATCTCCAAAACCAACCATAGAACTCATCCTGGACTTTAGACCGAACGAGCCCGCTTCAGTCTGATGACCTAACATGGACTATTTATGTATTGATTTATCTGTCCGTCTGCTCTTATTTGTGCACTATGTGGTGAAAGCTTCGAAATTTCATACTTCTATAATGACAATAAAAGCATTCAATTCAATAAGGATGTTGACGAGTTAGGTGGTTGATGTGCACCAAAATGGATGCATTAGTAAATGCAACGCTCGGCAATACACGAGGAATTCAACAAGGCAGCCGAGGAGGACTTGGACTCTGTGGAAAAACATCCTGAACAGACGGTCTACGGAGCATGAGTTGTATAATGACAATAATATCATTCAATTCAAAATGCAACAATTTGCAATACACAAGGAATACAATGAGAAGGCAGCCAAGGAGAAAGCTGCCACCAGTGCAACAACACAGATCAGAAAAAAACGGGGGAGAAACGAACTTTCCAACATCGTGGAAAAAACATCCTGAAAAAGTGTTAATGAGTCGTGCCCACTCTGACAACGTTGGTCTTGTGCATGTTAGAAACATTATTAAAAGTTGTCAAAGGTCTCGTCTTTGTACAGTTTTTTTTTCCAAACTGTTTGTCAACCAGCACTGCAGAAGCAGGTAAGAACCTATACGCATTTATAAAATGGGTGTAAAATTACATTTCAAATAAATCACAAAACATTAATGTTTGTTGTTCATTAATGTTGTTGTTTGAATTCTTAATGGTGTTTATTAAATGTGTGTTCATGTTTGTGTGCTATCTCGATGTTGCATCCCGGTTGCTTTCTCTTGTTCCCATGCATTTCAACACGGGTAGATTTTGTATATATACAGTGGTACCTCGACATACGAGCAATTCGGGAGTAAAATTTCGAGCAAATAATTATCTCGACATACGAGAGAAATTTCGAGATACGAGAAAGCCAAGTGGCCGAGAGATGACATGTCTTTTATGCCGCATCTCTTTTGTATGTAACAATATCTACGACACTGGGCGGAGCGTTGCATTTTCTTCAGTGTTTTTTTCCCGTCACTCAGCGCGAATGGCAGAGCGATTGCTAATACGAGGAGTTTATATTACTTCTCGTTGGCAAGTGGTCGTGCGTTATCCTGTTGTGATGACATTTGTGCGCATCATTTTCGGAATATTTTGAAGGGAATACAAAAGCAAACAGGACATCAATCGTGAAAGTCAGTTTGGAGGCGGGGCAAACAGCCAACCCCAAATTCGTTTGTTATATCACGATTCACCAGTGCAAAAAGTCTCCCCCACCACCACCCACCCTCTCTATGACCCTCTCTCTACCCTCCGCGAAATCCATCTAATTGAGTTCTATTAAACACATTTTAGTAATATTAAACCACTAGTTATGTGATACTTTGTTAATATTTGGCGAATCAAAGAAAGAAAAAAATTCCAATCCAATATCCTGTTATTGGTGTTTTTTCAGAGGGTTGGAACTAATTAATTAGTTTTTAGTTCATTTCAATGGGAAACGTTCGTCCGAGTTACGAGAATATCGACATACGAGCTCAGTCCCGGAACAAATTAAGCTCGTATCTCGGGGTACCACTGTACATGTTATTAATTTTGTGATATTAATAAATGATTTTAAGATAATTGTCTCTCGTTTTGTGTGTTTCTCACATCTTTCTTACAAAATTGGGACACGTTGACCAATTTTAGGGTTTAGTTGGTAGTTGTGCGAGGACGATGAAACGCATTAGAGAATTTACATATAATGTAATGTAATCTACTTACGATTTTTTGTAGTTACGAAGAGTTCAGCAACGAATTAATTTCGTCAGTAAAGGTATGACTGTATTATAATGTATTATACAACATTGCTTTAAAAACAGCCTGAAAAAAGGCAGATTAAGAAATAAGTGCACCTAAGCAATGACACTTAAGTTTTCAGTCAAAAGAGAAATAAATGAGTCATCTTTTACCTTGTTCCAAAAGCTCCTTGGTTTCCTATGGGGGAGTCGAGGCTATTTCCTGATTTGGGTGGCTTATCTCGATTCATGTTTTGAAGAATAGAGCTTAACTCTGTGATAACTGTGTTCTTGATGTCTTGTGTAAATGGAGGGCTATGAAGCTCAGGGGGTTGATCACCCCATAGTTTGGATGTCCTTTGAGTGGGTGTCCTCGGAGGTTCAAAAGATGAAGTATGAGCAGAAGGCGCCTGAGCTGGTGAACCATACGATTCCGGTGGTTCTTCAATTAGTGCATCATGGCAAAATGATTTGTTGATGACTGATTTGGCTTTGGGCTTGGGTGGTACAGGGGGCCTATCCACCATAAAAGAATGGCTATCCGCAGCAGCATATAGGCTTTCCAGGGTGGTGTCGCAGAATCCTCCCTCTGATGAAAGAGTAGAGATGCTTGACACGGTGCTAGTGGTCTCCATGTGCTGAGGGTCTCCACTGCTGCGGCTATCTACCTCTTCAATACCAGAGTCCCCTATTCCAGCCTCTTGATCTGGTGGAGGAGGAGGATATGAAGGGGGCATACTGTTCGTTACCCGTTTGTGTTGATCAGTAACAAGTGGAGGGCCATGAATATTGTATGAGGGTAGCAGAGGCCCCCCATTTCTCCTCTGTTGCTGAAGCATTTGTGCAATGGCAGTAGCCTGGTCATCGGGGATGTCAATACTGTTTGCAAACTCTAGAGGAGGTGGGAGTGGCTCTACGTAGTCAAAATCCTCATCAATGTCAACTGACGCCAGAGGAGGAGGGGGTATCCGGAAGGGTAGTTTCGCAGGTTCATCCAGGGACTCACCTAAAGGAACACTACGTCTTCGTGTTGAGGAGGGCTGGGGAATTATAGACAATGTAGGGCCAATGCGAGGATCAGGTTGATTTGGGTCTTTCAGCTCAGATGGCCTGTTGCTATCCTGCCCCTCCAACTCCTGGTTATTTACCTTGTTGCTTGCTTCTGTACTTGTATGAACCATCAACAGTCCAGTTGATTTAGGTGTGTCTGCCACATCTCCTGTTGAACTGTTCCTCTCCTCAACTGTCTGGTTCTGTCGTTCCTCCTGGGCCACATGACACTCATATTTTTGCTGAGTCATTTGCCTCCGCAAGCCACCTCGCCCTGGACGCCCCATGGTTGCTGACGAGATTGCAGCAAAACTTGTCTCAATCCCAGACCGCAACTTGGTATCAATGAAGAGTGGCTGGTTGAGGTCTGGTTTATGGCTTGTCTGCAAGGGGAGGGACTGAGCTTCATTTTTGGGACTTTGCAAAATCTGAGGGAGATTTTTTTGTGTATTTTGATGATTTTGTTGTTCCTTCATTGCTCGGTCACGAGCTGCAAGAGCCAAAGCAAGAGGAGAATTAGGGTCCAGAGGTTTCCCTGTAACAGGGTGAAGGTAGGTTCCATTGGCCCGATAGTGGCTCTTTGGGGGAGTGGCTGGGAGACTAACGGGACTGTCTAGATTGAGACATTGACCTGTTTTCGTGTTTAGAGGCTCCCTAACCACTGTGGGCTCTGGAGTATTAAAATCTGTCATGTTTCCACTTCCTCCACCAACAGGAGGTCCAAGGTGCACTGGTGGAGCCATCATCCTTCGGAGTCGCTCATCACTCCCAAACATGCCCTCATCGATGGACTTTGACTGCCGAAGACGAGGCATCGGGGTAGGATCAATAAGGTCATCATCTCCAATATCAATCGACTGGAAGGCAATAGAATATTTTTTTGCCTCAAGCCTTTTCTCACGGTCACGCACGGCACCAGCAATGGCTGCCGCAAATGGGTTGCTTAGCGACATCAGGTCTTCTGGTCGCAGACCACCACTCCCGCCAACATGTGTCATCAGAGATGGGTGTTCTGGAGTTGTTGGCTCGATCTCCATACTGCTACCCTGGCTGCTCTTTCCACTACTACTGGTGGAAGGTTCCTTGACAATGATGGTAGGAATGGGGATTGACGAGCATGTTCGCTCAACAGGTGTGGTAGGCATGGAAGCTGGGGCTGAGAGGTTTGCGGCCGTATGACACGTTTTTTCTGGACTGTCTTCAACATTTGACTGTTTTACAAGCATACCCTTCCTTCGAGCGGGTTTTGTTGGCACATACAAATTCTTACTACCTATCTCAGAGTAAGGATTTTCAGGCACTGTTGTGCGCCCACGCATGCGTGGGCTCTCAAAATGCTCTGAACTCTGTCTGCGATAGCCCCGCCTCAATGTACCAACATCAGAGGTTCTAGAAATAGTCGTCACTGCATTAGGTGAGTTCTGGGTGAAGGTGGGTCTTGTGGTATTGTAACCCTTGGGTGTTGAGCCAGCAGGTGAGTTATAAGCAGGTGGCGAAGGGGGTGAAATTGCTGGGGGAGGAGGAATATCCTCTGATGTATCTGGCATTGAGAGACTGCGGGAGAACTTAAGTAACGGAGGGGTAAGGTATCCCTGTTTTTCTTCTTCCGTTGTACCTTGAAAAGAATTGGGGAGAAAGTATAAATGTATATATGTTTAAAATACTGTTACATTTTGAAAGAAAATGTTAAAATGATTGGCAACAATATTAAAGTGTTAATTAATTACTCTCAAGTTAAGATGTAGGATTGCACATATATTTTTAATAGAAATTGATTCGATAAGCCCCTTTGCCAACAGTTGATTGGACAATAAATTTTTTCTCATATTAATCACTTGGGCTCATATGGAAAGTACTTTTATTCAGGATTTATTTCAAATGAGTTGGACGATGTTTAACCAATTTAAACATTAAAGATAAAAGAAATCAAGATGAAGACACTTCCAGGAATATCTGTTTTGTTTTTAGTGTGTGGCTTGTGCTCAGAGGAGATGTTTTCTTCTGCCTTACAAGTTTTTAAAGATGTACTTAAAATCTTAATCTTATTCCACTTATCCGAGGTCCGGTCACGGGTGCTGCAGCTTAATCAGAAAATGCCAGACTTTCCTCTTCCCACCAACTTCATCCAGCTGTTTCGGGAGGATCCATGGCATTCCTCAGTGTGCCCTAGGTTGGCCTCCTGTTCAGATGTGCCCGGAAACCTTGACCAGGGAATCAGATGCCGAATCATCTGGCTCCTCTCGATGCAGAGGAGCAGCGCCTCTGCTCCAAGACCTCAAGATATTTAAACCACTTCTCTTGAAGAAGGGCCTCATCCTTGACCTGGAGAGGTCATACCATATTTTTCCGACTACCACCATGGTCTCAGATCTGTAGGTGCTGATTCTCATCCTGACTTCAGACTGGGTTGTGAATTGTTCAAATGAGAAGGTTAGGGTTAAGTGATCACAACCTGATTAAGCCAAGAGAATAAGACCATCTGTAAAAACCATGGATGCAGTTCTGAGGCCATCAAAAGGGAAAGCCCTAACGTCGCGACAGCGTCTAAATATTCTGTTCATAAAAGTTATGAACAATATCGGTGACATAGGGCAGCCCTGGTGGAGTTTCACTCCCACTGGAAAGGGATCTGACTTACTGCCGGGTACACGGAACGTGACCAGTTGAATGCCTTCTCCAAGTCCACAAAGCAAATGTAGACTGGTTGGGCGAACTCCCACGAGGAGTGTGATTCCCCTTTAATTGGAGCACACCATTCGGTTCCCCTTTTCACTGTCTGCCAATTCAGAGGCACTGTCCCCGATCTCCACGTAATGTTGCAGAGGTGTGTCAACCAAGACCCCACACCATCCAGAACTTTTAGAAACTCCGGATGGCTCTCATCCAACCCCGAGGCCTTGCTACCTAGGAGTTTTTAACCACCTTAGTGACTTCAACCCTAGAGATCGTCTCTGACTCCCTAGGCTCTTCTTCCTCATGGGAAGGCATGTCAGTGGAGCTAAGGAACTCTTCAAAGTATTTGGCCTACCATTTCACAACATCCGAAAGCAAGGTCAGCAGCAAACCATCTCCACTATACACTGTGTTGATGACGCACTGCTTTTTTCTACTCAGACATCGGATGGTGGACCAACATTTCCTTGAAGCCAGTCAGAGGAAGTTGATCTCCATGGTCTCAACAAACTATTCTCATGGCAAGGTTTTTGCTTCAGATAACACCAGAGCCACAGGCCGCTTGGCCAGGCACCACACATCAACTGCGTTCTGAGTCCTGTGGGCTGAAAAGGCAGATAGAACTCCTTCAGCCTGACAGCACCCCTTGCCGCAGGTTATGGGTTGCATTTTTATCCATAGCTTTGCATTTGCTGTGCTTTCCTGCTATTATCACTAATTTGCGGTGACCTCCATCACGAGTTTACTGTCTCCTGAATCTCCAGGCGGGTGCAAAATGACCTCTACACTTGAGTTGGCATGCGATCATGTTGGCATCTGTTAGGTAAGTAGGTCTTTGGGGCTTTTGTTTGGTTTTTGGTAGTTCTGGATCTTCTCCTTTGTGACTTGTCCTTGAAATTGTCCATTGTGTTCACCTGTTGTTTCCACATTTTTCAGGTTTCTTAAAGTTGTTAATTTGGTACTTTTTATTGGGCTTTGTTTCTAAGGTTTTATTTTTGGAGAACAAGTTTATGTTTAATAAAGAACTTGTTAGTCTCCATATTCCCTTATCTTTCCCTGCTTCCCTGCACACCAAAAACTTAACGTAAAGGAAGTGAATGTTTTGAGGAAATGTGTCATCCTCACAGATCTATGATCGTAGGTTCGATCGACTGCATTTCAGTTTCCTCCCACACCTCAAAAACATGCAGGGTATGAGTATGAGTGAATGTGAGTGGTTGTCCGTCTCCTTGTTCAATACAGGCTGGCCACCAATTCATTGTGTCCCCTCCCCTGTCTGGTGCCCAGAGTGGGCTTTTTTGAAAAGTTTTATTTGACTGCAATGACATTTGATTGGCTGGCAACTATTTCAGGATATCCCCCACCTAAAGTTAACTAGCATAGGCTCTAGCAGCCCCCACGCCCCTTGTGAGTGAGTATAAGTGGTATGGAAAATAAAGAAAAAATATACAATTTACTCACTGGAATAGTCCTGGGTTCCAATCCAGGTTATTTCCATCTGTGTGGAGTTTGCATGTGCTCTTCCCCTGCGTGGGTTTCCTCCGGGTACTCCGGTTCCTCCCACATTCCAGAGACATGCATGGTAGGCTGAATGGACACTCTAAATTGCCTCTAGGTATGGGTGTGAGTGTGTATGGTTTTCCGTCTCCTTGTGCCATGCAATCAGCTGGCCACCGATTCAGGGTGCCCCCCGCCTCTGGCCCGTAGACAGCTCGGATTCGCTCCAGCACCCCCACAACCTCCTTAATAAGGATAAAGCGGTTTATAAAATGAGATGAGAGGAGACCCACTAGGATGTGCCTCACTGCATACATGGTACCCCCTTCAGGTGGGATTCTAAAGTAAAGGAATATTTTACTTAATTTTGAAATAGCAAAACTTGGTGTCATTGAATGACAATTGTATATTCTGTGATGTGACAAAGTCACCATGCGGCCCGGCGGCTCAGTGAATAGCGCATCGGCCTCACAGTGGGGGACGTGGGTTCAAATCCAGGTCGGTCCAACTGTGTGGAGTTTGCATTTTCTGCGTGGGTTTTCTCTGGGTACTCCGGTTCCTCCCACATTCCAAAGACATACATGGTAGGCTGATTGGACACTCTATATTGCCCCTAGGTAAGAGTGTGAGCGTGAATGGATGTTTGTCTCCTTGTGCTCTGCGATTGGCTGGCCAGCAATTCAGGGGGTCCCCCGCCTCTGGCACGAAGTCAGCTGGGATAGGGTCCAGCACCCCCGTGACCCTAGTGAGAATGAAGCGGTTCAGAAAATGAGATGAGATAAAGTCAACACATGTATCGTCAACACCCATGAGCTTCCCACAGACAGACCCACTACACCTATGGCCAATCAGAGCAAAGAGTATTCATATATAGATCCAGTGTTGCATGATAATGAAAAACAGCACATCTGCAGAGCCCAGAAAAGTCCAACGAAACCTGGTTAAAAAATAACCTTCTGGGCACTGTTTATGCAAATTTCGGTCCAAACTGGGTAAAATCGTTGTGATTATATCTAAGCATTAGTTTGTTAGTCAAGGTTAGAAAAAAAAAAACTTTAGTGACATTTTAAGTGTCAACTTTAGAAAAAAATGTGTTATGCCACTGAGCAAGGAATGTTGTGTCAAAAAATAGAATCAGATTTTGCTGTATAAAAGTTTACTAATAACATTTTGCTGCATTGCGACTGAGTGTAAACATTAGAGTGAATTAAAAACGCACATAAATTGCATATTTTCAGGTAGCTGCCACCATTTTTGCATATACAGTATACTGTATGCACTGAACTGTAATCATACCTATGGATTTTTGCTTCCTTAGCATGCTTTTTTCTGGTAAACCAAGGAGGGCTCCTGGAACAGTGGGTGGAACCACTGCAACTCCTTGGCGGTCATGGTACATGGACTGTGAAAGTCAAAATTGTTAATGGCGCAAAGAAAACCATTTTCAAAGCTCTACAACCTTTATCCTTAGAATAAAAACAAAAAAGGAACTTTGTTCTGTTCAGTTCAAGCAAAAAGTAAACATTTAAATATTTTGTAATCAAATTCTGGCCGCATGTTTGCTTCTGGATCAATTTTCATGTGATTTAACCGATCCTTAAAATAATAAATCTTTGCCTTTATTTTTGAGTCAAGAGTCAAGAATAACCCATTTTCAAATTTGGGTATAAAAAAGTATCATTGATTTTTGCATACACAAACTGGTCAATTTTGATCATGAACACAATTATATAGCTAAGGGTGAAAATACCAAAAGCAGAAAAAAAATAATGGACACATAACATTTCACATGAATGTTATGTGTAACAATAGTCATACGTATAGCCAGTTGCATTGTGGCTTTAGCATTCTTGCTGGGACTATTATGTAGCGATTATGATCTGTTTTGTTTTGGGATTTAGTATTGTTTGTTCCCCTCTATATGTTTCCTTTGTTTCAGTTCCTGTCTTGCCTAATTAGTTAGATTTCCAACTGTCTTTGTGAGCCATTCCGAATCAGTCAGCTTTCTGTGTCCCATGTGAGTGATTATCACCTTGTGGTAGTCTTTGTCTATTTATTGTTGATGGCAAGTCCATCTCGCAGTTTGGTGGCACGATTGGCTCGCGCGAGTGGTTAGCGTGTCGGCCTCATAGCTCTGGGGTCCTGGGTTCAAATCCAGGTCATGTCCACACGTGTGAAGTTTGCATGTTCTCCCTGGGCTTGTGTGGGTTTTCCCCGAGTAATCCGGTTTCCTCCCACATTCAAAAACATGCATGGTAGGTGGGTTGGACACTTGAAATGACCCCTAAGTGTAAGTGTGAGTTAGAATGGTTGTCCGTCTCCTCGTGCCCTGTGATTGGCTGGCCACCAATTCAGGGTGTCAGGTGTCTCTGGCTAGATGTGAGCTGGGATAGGCTCCAGCACTCCCCACGAACCTTTAAGCAGTTCAGAAATTGAACGAATGAATGAACTTGTTCCACTCCTGCTCATCTTACATTTAGTTCGGAGGGTGTAATCAAGCAGCGACTCGATGGGCGTGGTTTAATTGTTGCAATCTTCATATCAACCGGCGCTGTCTTCTGGGCATGCGTCATCTCGTCAACTTTGTCTGCAAAAGGCAAAGCGTTTCATAATTTTATGAATCAAAAAGGTAAATTACTGAGCTTTTTCTGTTTGCAAAGCAACAATAAGGATCTCATGAGCCAAATGCAAGCTAATCATTTACAAGATCCTTCCCTCCATACTCAATTGCAATTGAAACTGCAACAGAAAACAGTACAGAGGGAGCAACCGTACATGGAATATCTCGAGTGTTTGATGCCTTGGAAGCCGTGCAAACTCTTTCCAAGCAGCCGAGTTAATAGCATCATCCAAGTATTAGGGTTGTTCCTAAAACAATATCAAATGAAAAATGAATTGTTTGTCCCTCAAGTATGCTAGGTAGCTTTCTTTTTTAGCCCTCTCTTGTTCTGTCCATTCTGCTATAGGGTAAAGTTGTCAATAACAGACTTGTCTGAATGGAACGCCCTTCTGTGATGATGCCATTGGATAGCGCCAACCGTAAGGATCATAGAAGCTACATGCTAGCCCGGATCTAGCCTCTGTCTGTATCCCCTCCCTGACTGGTTCTATCATGTCAAAAAGTTTCCATGCATCACGGGGTGTGGTTACTTAGAGTGACTTGGAAAACAATCCTCTTCTTCTGCGCATCTACACACAGAGGAGAGGGGAGGAAAGGGACATCAATGACCTTAACTCCTTTACTACTGTGCCGCCAGTACAGTCACACAGTCACAGACACACCCATGGGCACCGGTCCCCGCCAGACACAGTAAAGCATTTAGTTTTTGTAGAAGTTGTCTCACAATCGAATTGCAGTGTCATATAAAAAAAAAAACCTTCTGACTGAAACATTTTCCTGTTTTCTCATGGAAACACATGTGCAAATCTGCTTTATCCACTCATAAACACACAAGCTTGCAGTGATACAGGATGAATGAAGAAAAGCAGACATGACAAAAGGAAATGACAGCAGATTTATTTATTTTTTTCAGACGTAATTAACAAACATTGCCTTTTGGAAGGGATGTGTTTTGGTGACATAACCACGTTCACAGACACACTTCATACTGCTTCGCATGCCCTGGTTTGCATAGTGTTCTCTTGTCAGGACTACAAAGAAGATTGTGGTTAGTTGGGCATAATAAAAGTAAAGGAAAAAAATGGTGCACTGCCAGTTAAAACTTAAAGAGTGCAATTTTTTTCTTAAAATAAAGCAGTCACAATGGATGAAAAACAATACATTCCCCAATAAGTGGGCAGATAAACATGAAGTTTTTGAGTTACTACCACATTAAATCATGCAGTGGTTGGGAGAGACCATTGCAGTATCACAAACCAGAGAAAATAAAAATAATTATGGTATAGCACAATCATTATTTCTTTAGATGAAAGAAAAAAAAATCCTCAAAGATAAAAAGATAATTACTAAAAACAAAAAAAAATATCTCATGATTTTCACATTGCATTAATAACTTACCATCTTTCTTTTTCCTTAGAGTGGCTTGGGGGAATAAAAGAAAACATTGTTGAGTATTTTCTCGCATATAGACCGCCTCCACCTTTAAGCCGTACCCTTAAAATTGCCTTTAAATCGTTGAATTTTACAATTTCTCTCGTAGAAGACACCCCCTGATTCCCAATTTTCACCTCCACATTCATGGTTTTAATTGGGATTACAAATGTGTTATGATTTGAAGGGAAAACCTTAAGAAAAATCGTCGCATGTTGTATTTCTGAGATACTGTATGAATCAAAAGGATCGTCTCCTGTATTGCACATTCCGAAAGGGTGTTGTCTGCACTTGGACAAATTCAGAAAGAAAGTCACATAAGCAGTACAACCAGGAAGTCTGTCCGAGTCTCCGATAAAATGTATAATGGCAGGGCCCTGAGGGAGCAACGGCAGGTACAATTGAGGTTTTTCACGTTTTAGGCAAGACACTTTTTTTTCTTTCTTGAATTTCATTCATAGACGTCAAAAGGCATTTTATTTAGCGTTTTATCTATTTATATTTTCTCTAATTTGAAATAAATTATCGTATCGGCCACACTGTCTTGCGTTATGGTATTTCGTCTTTGTCACCTTGCAGTTTCGTGCATGTCAAGTCTATTTTGTGCGCATATATCCTCCGTAGCCTTGATTCAGTCATCAATTTTTTTTAGGTAATAATGCGGTATGAATGCAAGAAAATAAGGTAAATTTATCTATCGATCATATTAAATATATTAGCCAGAGATGTCTGGACTATTTCACAAAGGGCGACGGTGGGTAGTGGTTTTTGTTCTTCTTCATCAGTCGGTAATGAATACCAGCATGCATTGCGGCTGTTGAGAACCGGTTTGAACACCGAACCCCAATTCTAAATAAACTGGGAGTTTATGGGTAAAATGAAACATAAAAAATAAAAAGAATTATTTACTTATCATATTTAAACAAGCGGGAAAGTGAGAGTGGTTAGTACATCCGCCTCACAGTCCTGAGATTGAGGGGTTGAACCCCGATGGGTTCCACCTTCCGGGTAGTACCTCTGTGGGTTTTCTCCGAGTACTCCAACGAGTTTCTTCCAACATTCCAAAAACATGAATGGTAGTCTGGTTGAACTCTAAATTGTCCCAAGATATGAGTTTATGCGTCGACAGTTGTTTTGTCTCATTCTGGCCTGTGAGTGGCTTGCAACCAACTTAGGGTATATCCCGCCTACTGACCACAGTTGGCTGGGATAGTCTTCAGCACCCCGGCGACATTTTTGAAGACAAGCGGTACAGGGAATAAATGAATTTTCAACCTGTATTCAGATAAATTAATGTTAAAACTGACAAAAAGTCACCCTCACTATTACTACCATACTGCCTATACTAATACTCAAGTGTGACTTAGGTTTTTTTTTTTCTCCCTGACCACCGACTGCCTATAATGTTGTCTTTTGGGCCTATATTTAACTGGTAAACTGTTATGTTAACAGATGCCTAATTAGTTTGTGGTTTTCTATTTTATGATTGCTACTTTAATTCATGTTTGTTCTTGTTTGTCTGATTAAATAAAAAATTGCCCTCCCAAAAATGCTACTTCGTATTACCCGGTGGAACTCGCCTGACTTTGGTGCGGGCAGGCGTCGGTTCGATTGTCGCTGATAGCAGTATGGTTATGACTACGAATGGTCGTTTGTCGCTCTGTGTACCCTACGGCTGACTGATGACCAATCTAGGGTGTAGTATTCCTTTCGCCCAGTCAGCTAGGTTAGGCTCAAGCAACCCTTTTGAGGATGCGCGGTATGGAAGATAAATGAATGAAAAAAGAACCCTGTTACCTGATGGTGTATTCACTCCACCTTACTTTCGTCTCCCTCCTTTTTTGTTACATAAAATTTTCCGATTTACCCTTCAATTTCTTATAGTGTTCATTCCCTCCTTCATAACTTTGTCATGGCATCATAGCAAGCTCAGTATTTTAATGCAAACGTATCAATACTCTGAGGTGAGGCTCATCAACACAAATATAAAGACATATAGAGATGGATAAACAGATTAATATAATTTGAATGACTTGATTTAAATGTACCCTATTGATATACTACTCTGGAAAAGCTTTCATGCATTATAGCAAGAGGAGCAAGTGGAGTATAAATGAGGGAGAAGCAAACCAAAGTAACATACAGTTGGTGGAAATGTAAATAAAATCCAATATGCAGCAACTAAAGTCATTGTTGCAATCTGGCAGAGAAACAAACAGGGTAAAAAAAAGTGGTGGTCTACCATAAATCCTTACCTTTCTCCACTAGTTATTCGATCAATTACAATAAGACAAACCAACAAGAAAAAAGAGATATTACACACTAGCATTCCAACAACAATCTAACTGGAGTCATACAATTTAGTGTTAACCATAAAAAGTCAAATTTTTATTTATCAAATGAATTACAAAATTAATGCAAAATTTAGTCAAGCGATTGACAATGCTAGAAATAATGTTTTCTATTTGAAATAGTAATCACCAGATCTCAACAACACCTTTGAGGTGCCATGGGACATGCTTGACAGTGTGTTAAGCAAAAAGTGCCCATCAACTCAATCCAATTTACAGAAGGTGCTTTTCAAAGTGTGGGGTGACATATTGCTAGATTATCTCAACAAGTTGACAGCTGGAATGCTAAAGCTTAGCAACGTAGTACCTGCTGAAAAAAGATCATCATTGACAGAAACAAAATTTAAAGAAAAAAAAGATTATTTCAAATAATAATCTATATTTTAACCTTGTAAATATCTTGAGATTATTTTCAATTCATTTTGCAACTCATTTAATTTCAATAAAAGTCTGACTTTTAATTGAAAGCAGAAAAATATGTAGGTGTTTGACTCCAAACTTGTGAACAGTAGTGTATACAGTAGCAGGTTCTTACCGAGTTCTTCTAATTCCGAAGTCATTGACTTGGAGCGCATGGACAGGGCAGTAGTTGGGGCTCTCTTTGGTGGTGGAGGAGCTGAGGGTAATGAAAACATAGTTCCCAGTCAAGAAATGAAGATAGGGATCCTGGAGTATGCCATGTGATTTTGGATAATAAAACGCAAACATAGCGTTTCAGTCGCAGAACTGATTGTATTTATTTAAACCTGATCAAGTGTAGTCAAAAGACGTAGACCTGCAAAGCTTTTTGCACAGCAACACGCTCGTTTCATAACATAAACAAATTTAAATGAACTTCTATTACGATGCAGACACACTCAGAAATAAGTTTAATCTAACCTTACACTAAACTTAATTCTAATTTTGTATTAAAGTTTGATACATTTCTTCTCCCGGGTTCGCTCTAGTATTTGCCCCGCCTCCACCCTGACTTTCACAATCGATGGAATGTTTGCTTTTGTATTCCCTTCAAAATATTCCCAAAATGATGCACACACGTCCTCACAATAGGATAACGCACAACCACTGGCCAATGAGAAGTAATATATACTCCTCGTATTAGTGATTGTTCCACCATTTGCGCTGGGTGACGGGAAAAAAAACTGTGCAAATAATGCAACGCTCCCCCCAGTGCTCGTAGATATCTGTTATACACAAAAGAGATGCAGCAAAAAAGAATGTGCGCTAAAATCATAAACAGCCTCTCATGTATGGCCACCTGACTTACCGTATTTTGAAATTTGTCTCGTATCTAAAGATAATTATTTGCTCAAAATTTTACTCGTATCTCGAATTGCTCGTATGTCGAGGTACCACTGTAATGGCATTCATTGAGAACTTGATACGAGTCCAGTGTACATTGTGTTTGGACCCCTTTTTCTTCTAATAATAAAAACCCATTATTTGTTCTTGATTTATCTTAAACTCTTAGAATATCCAGGGTAGGATGGATGAACACTCTAAATTGCTCCTTGTTATGAGTGTGAGTGTGAATGGTTGTCCTTCGTCTCCTTGTGCTCCGCGATTGGCTAGCCACCAATTTAGGGATAGTCTCCAGTACCCCCCACAACTCTTGTTAGGATAAGCGGTTCAGAAAATGAATGCGTGAACACACATGTAGACCAAAAAAAAATATGGAACTGGATACAGGATAGCAGTGATAAGAAGAAGTCCTGAAAAAATTGCATAACTAATTTAGTGTTCAACAAAGAGGTCATATGAGTACAACCAATTTTTCAAAAGATGGCTGGTTAACGATAGATGACAGACTGTTAACCCTTTAACGTCTAAATGAGTGGGATTTAAAAATCATTTTAGTTTTTGGCGAGTGGTAGTTTCTAAATTTTGCTGAAATAGTTAATTAAAATACAGAATAGAATAATAATCAATAAATAAAAAGAAAAACGAAAAAATACATTACATACTGTGTAATTGTATGTATGATGCATATTAGTGATAGCAAGCATCATTATAAGAAAATAAATCATTTAGGCTGCTTTGATCTGGAATCTGACTATTTCCTAATAATATGCATCATTAGGTATTATATATTTTTTTGTGTCTCGCATATCTATACCATTAACATTATATGCTTGACAGTTGAAAAACAAATTTAACAGGCTTAATGAAGATTTCTTGCCAAAGTGAATATTTCATATGATTCTACCTTTTTTACGTGATGTGTCCTCGGGGTCCTGATGTCGGCTTACTGTCACCACCTTAATCAGGAGGTGATTCCCACCCTGGCGGATCATGTTGACCACTTGTCTGTGGCCCACCTTCACCACGTTCTCCTGATTCACCTAGCACACACGGACATGGCGACAGTATGATTATTTATTGGTGGTGATTGATTTTTTTTAAAATAGTGCATGTGTGTAAGGGGGGCTGTCAGACAGGAAAAACATACATGAGTGAAGTGAAGAGATTTCTGGGTGCATTTAAGCCATTAAAAGTGAATGTACATAATAACTGGGAATGAAATTATAAGCCTGTAAATTCATCACAGTTTTTGGGCCTTACATGGACCTGACAGGTAATCCATGCTTGTACTTATAGTGTGTTTTTGATGAGGCTTCAAACATCTGCACCCTCGTTCTTCTTAATCTCTAAACCTTCCAGACAAAATTACAGTTTATTTTCATCTGTTTAATAATTCTTAAATATAAATTCCAGCCCAATATTGAACATTTAGATGATACTGATTTCAGAAAAGGTACTGACGAAGATTGATTAAATAAGTGATAAAAGATAATGGAAAAAATAAAATCCCATAGAGCAACCTGAAAATCGAGAATCACTAATGATGTGTAAGATTGCTGCAATTTTTAGCAATCTAGCTAGCAAATTTAGTGGACATTCATGCAAAGAAACTAGCATCTCTTCTGAGGGAGATGACTTGGAAAAGTTTATTTTTAATCTCTCATGCTGGGAAAAAATGTGTCAATTGAAATACCACAATGGCTATTTTACAATGAACTCCTCCAACACACATTCATTCATTCATTTTCTGAACCACTATATCCTCATTAGGGTCGCGGGGGGTGCTGAAGCCTATCCCAGCTGATTTTGGGCCAGAGGCAGATACCCTGTGTCGGTGGCCAGCCCATCGCTTGACACGAGGAGATGGACAACCATTCAAACTCATACCTAGGGTCAATTTAGAGTGTCCAACTTGCCTACCATGAATATTTTTGGAATGTGGAAGGAAACCGGAGTACCTGGAGGAAACCCAAGCAGGCCTGGGCAGAACATGCAAATTCCACGCAGGGTGACCGACCTGGATTTGAACCCAGGACCCTAGAGCTGTGACACACGGACGAAAATGCACCAATACCCACGCTCGTCTGAGCACACACAAATGCCTTTCTTTTGCATAGGGTTAGGATTATGTAATACTCCTTCCTCCACCCTATTATACAACAGTGATGGTTACAGATAGAGACATGCAGTTAAGTGAACACTCACATGTAAAATACAAGAAACTTTTTTTACAGCTAAAATAACCTACTTTGTATAATTATTGAATTACATCGCTAAAACATTAAAAAGCAGCAAATAACTCATAAATGGAATGTTATTATTTGTTTCCAAATCTATAAAATGTTTCAAAAATTGCTGAAAATGTGTGCACAGGCAGAGTGGAACTGAATCCTGACTCAAAGAGTCACTTAAAACTTTTGCTTTTTGGCCCACAACACCTCATTTATTACACTATCAACCAACGTTGACAAGCCACGGTCAATGATTACCTACATACAGTAATACCTCGTACCAATGGAACTGATGGGTACGCATCTTTTTGGGTCACCCTGTATGAGTGTCCCAAGATATGAGAAATTTGAGATACGAGGAAAATTCCGAGCAGAGTTTTGCTTTGAGATATGAGCATACGAGATGGTTCCCGATGCAGAAGTTTCATTTTTGAATGTGTGCACATAGACTTCCCCAAGCAAATTGTTCATGCAAATGTGTAATTAAAGAAACAAAAACATGCTACTGCTTTTCCTTCAGACAGGTTCTGTCTAAATGGGGCTTCAGGCTTGTGACAGGTTTTGGAGTTTTTTATCAAAAAGTGAGCTAAAAAAGATTTGCAACGTGAATAATTTGGTTGAAATGTAAATCTGAAGGAATACCAAGTGCAAAGAAAATATATTATGTTATTCAGTTAAACTTGCAGGGAAAATAAACATTGGAGACCAGTGAAGGCAGTTCCAGGAAAACAAGGACACACAAATGTATTATCCAGAAAGGAAGTTGGAATACTAAAAATTCACAAAATAAAACATTATTCATTAACGAGACATACTAAGTAGGACCCAGACACTAATATTGTTCATGTTCTGAAGAAATATTAAAGTTATCTGTGATCTCACTTGCATCAAGGTTCTCTTCTAACAAAATTTAATTTTACCCACCTATCCTTGTCGAATCGTCTGTGTTCTTGACATTCTCATGTCCATCTCCTGTAATCTTCGTTTCCGCATGTCCTCCCTGTTTGGTTGATTTTGTTATTTTAATTTCTATGTCTTTGATATGTTTTGAGAATCTTGCCACAGTCAGTAAAGTTTTTGTTAGTGCACTCCGTCTTCTCCTGCTTCCCCGTGTTTGGGTCCTACTACGCTCCACGATCCGCAAAACTTGATGAATGTCGGATCATTCTGACAAGTTTTGCGTACAAACACAGACAATCCGACAAGGACTGACAAACACATAAGGTTTAAATAGACAGAAGTGTTGTTGACAGGAAAATCCTGGGTCACACAAGAGTCAACAAGCATGAGATACGCTTAAGGCGGGGAATCGACAAGTGATCAAGGGGACAGACCCGAGAAAAAATTCAACATAACCAATCCCTAACAAAGATCAGTTTCGTCGACAGCTTGTATCCTGTTGACTCCCCCTTGATTACTTTCTTGCAAGTAGTCAAGTATATGGTGGGACTATCAGGTACGTGGACTTCAAATGGGACTTTACTGTGACAACACAATATTTACAAAATACACAATATAAAAAAACATCTTAGAGGGTGGGGTGATCCTCGCTACACTTTTACCAAGACCACCTCATCACGCAGGGCTGGGCCCAAGTTTTGAAAAATCTTAGTGAAAATGAATGGATTGGATATTAACGGAGATATACAAAACTAATTAATGGGTTGGGAATAATCTGCTCAGCCTGGAACTAACAACTTCCTGTTTTCCATTTACAACAAAGCTCCGATGATACATACCCTACCTTTCAATGTGACATCTCAGACTCATGCCCACAACAATACAACATTTCCACACCTTCTTGATAAACTGAGAGAATCCAAGCATGTCTTTCAAATTACTCTGACAGTTAAAGCTTGTAGGCCATAAAGCAACTATTACCAGCAAGCATAAGACAGCAAGTTTGTATTTGAATTGCTAATCAATAACACACCAACACACGTGAAGTAAAAAAGAGACAACCTTCTGTCTTCTGAAGGAGATGAAATTATTGAACTGTGTACAAGTCCTTATCATTATTACAGTGGTGTGCCGTCAGGGCCTTCAAGGCCTTCTATGCTGGCCTAAGAAATATCTGAATCATATATTATATTTTGTCCATCAATTCTTATTAAATAATTCCAAATTAGAACTACTAGGAAAAAAAATAAAAATAATATATATGGGGACTTTACTGTGACAACAATCACCAAAAAGCAGATCTGCCAAGAATTAGAAACTGCAGGAACAGAGGTATCAGTGTCCACAGTCAAGCGTGTTTTGCATCTCCATTGACTGAGGGGCTGCTGTGCAAGAAGGAAGCCCTTGCTCCAAAAGCCGCACCTTGAGGCTCGACTGCAGTTTGCTGCTTATCACATGGACAAAGACAAGAGCTTCTGGAGGAAAGTTCTGTGGTCAGACGAAACAAAAATCGAGCTGTTGGGCCACAATGCCCATCAATATGTTTGGAGGAGAAAAGGTGAGGCCTTTAACCCCAAGTACACCATGCCTGCCGTCAAGCACGGTGGTGGTAGTATTATGTTGTGTGGCTGTTTTGCTGCCAATGGAAGTGGTTCTTTACAGAGAGGAAATGGGATAATGAAGAAGGAGGATTACCTTCAAATTCTTCAAGATAACCCAGTCATCAGCCCGAAGATTGGGTCTTGGGCGCAGTTGGGTGTTCCAACAGGACAATGACCCCAAACACACATCAAAAGTGATAATGGAAGGGCTAAATCAGGCTAGAATTAAGGTTTTCGAACGGCCTTCCCAAAGTCCTGACTTAAACCCCATTGAGAACTTGTGGACAATGCTGAAGAAACAAGTCCATGTCAGAAAGCCATCAAATTTAACTGAACTGCACCAATTCTGTCAAGAGGAGTGGTCAAAAAATTCAACCAGAAGCTTGTGGGTGGCTACTAAAAGCGCCTAATTGAAGTGAAAACAGCCAAGGGACCAAATATCAGCGCTGCTGTGTGTGAATTTTTGACCCAGCAAATTTGATCAGTTTTTTTCTGTTCACCCATAATAAAATCATAAAAGAACCAAACTTCATGAATGTTTTTTTATGACAAAGAATTATCTGTTCCAATCACACTATCAGAGAAAAATTTGAGTTGTAGAAATAACTCGAAACTCAAGAGAGCCATGAAGTTATGTTCTTTACAAGTGTATGTAAACTTTTGACCACAACTGTATATGTAGCCAAAAACTAACCACTTTTTAACGCTATCGTTCAATTTTCATCTTTTCACAATATTTTACAATGAAGTTTATTTTTTTACATTAATAGTTATACAGAATCTTCAATGGTAACATAAGTAACTATAGAGTCTTTGAATGTTTTAAAGTCACATAATGTAACTGCAGTCTTCCCTCCAATTTCATGATGTAGCCCAGACGTCACAGCGATAATCGAAAACTGCAAAGTAGGATAACCCCTATTAAATACACTAATCTTTCACAACTTTGCAACATCTGCAGCTTCACTCTATCGCAGAATTTTATATTAAGTACCTAAATAAAAAATATTCATAAAATTATCAAAATTCACACTAAAACCCCACACGACATTTTCCTGCCTTCTGCTTTCCACTCAGGAAAAATGCAGAAGACGGGGGGACGGTCACATAACTCATCGCTGAAGAACAAAAATGGCGGGCTCTGGGTGGAGGCTGTCACCCTTATCCAAAAATAGAGCTCTCTGAGCGGACTGGACGGCCGGGAACCTCGGTAAGGGTGGATTTTATGTTTGCAGAAAAATGACCCTTGGGCAACTTCACGAGAGAAGTCGTTGCCCTTATCCAAAATTAGAGCTTTTTGAGCGGAGTGGACGGCGTGGAGCCTCAGTGAGGATGAAGTTTTCCACAATTGCGAGCTCCGGGTGACATTATGGCGAACACCGTCACCCTTATGCAACAATAGAGCACTCTGAGCTTTGCAAATGGTCACCCGTTTCTTCGTGTGCCCTACGCCTAGGGTACAGTCTGCCTTTTACTCGGAGTCACTTGTGATAGGCTCCAGCTACCCATGCATCCCTTACGAGAATGTGCTGTAAGGAAGATGAATAATATAAAAAATATATAAATACTGTATTTTCAATGACGATAGCTCTTCTCCAATTGATTTTAATTTTAAAAAATGATGAGAGACCTGTGCAGTACGGTGAGTGTGAAGTGAAGATGATGGAAATTAAGATTTATTGCACAGGTTATTGAGCGCTTTATTCCAAGTCAGGTAATGCCTCTTCATCAGATTTGAGAGGTATCCGAGGCATAGCAAAAGCAGGAGCTTTGTGCCGCAGAAGGAACTTGGTGATGGGCAGTTGTAACTGCTGTTTTTTATGCAAATATGGTTTTGTACAAGGATAGGGATGCCCAGAGAGCTCTATTTTCGGATTAGATTGACGGCGTCCACCTGGTGCCTGCACTATAGGGTAAATTCAGCATCCAACGTCCGGCTGTCTCTCTGCCCAGAGAGCTCCATTTTTGGATAAGGCCGGCAGCGTCCGACTGGTGATCGCAGGAGAAATCCAGTTTGCTCGGCTTCCCCATGACCTCTAGCCATCCTGTCCACTCAGAAAGCTGTTTTAGGAGAAATACAAGGTCGCCCGTCCGGTTTTCGAATTCATTTATGGCATTCTTTTTCTTCGGGCGGTCATTTTTCATCGCTATTCTTTCTGATTGCTCTTCTTCTGCGCTGTTTTTACTCGTCCCTCTTCTTTTGCACTTTATTCTTAGTTGTTCTCTTAGAGTAGGCTACAGCCTTACGGGTCTAGGCCACTTTTTACATACGAGCTTATTATGGATATTTAAGAAAAATACTGCGATAAACTGAAGACGTGATCTTTGAAGCCGCAAATTGGTGAGGGATGACAGTATTAAAATAAAATTAGCAGGAAAGAATACACAGCTTCTTTCAAACAACACTTCTTTCTATCAATATATGAAAGACCACGACCAAAATGATGATCACTCATAGTAAATAATAAATAAAAATACTGACGGTATAAAGTATTAATGTATTTAAATGTTATTATTAAAAAAACATTTATGTACTTCGCGACACAGTAGACTAGTTACCAGGTCTGCCTCGCAATTCTGAGATTAAGGGTTAAATCTTTAGCAAGATTTAACCTTCCCATGTGGAGTTTGCATGTTCTCCCAGTGCCTGCCTGGGCACTCAGGTTTCCTCTCACATCCCAAAAACGTGTGTAGGCTAGTTGAATATTCTCATTAGGTCTGAGTGAATCTGGCTGGCAACTAATTCAGTGTCTCCCTTGCCTACTGTCTACAGTTGGCTGGTTTACGCTCAAGCAAAAAGTATTTTAGAAAATCCAGCTATGAATAGTATATGCCATTGAACATTTTCTATATTTTGTCTCTGATTTTCCCAAAGCATTTGTGGGTGTGTACATTCATTTAGTTACAGGAGACCCCCACCTAATTGTGACTTCATTCATTTGCGGAATCATGCATGTTTGGTTTTCCTGGGCCTACGCCATGACAACCGTTGTGTGTTTTTGGTTGCTGAATAAATATCAATACCATCATACATCTCCAATTTGCAGCTTCAGTCTATGTGCAGTATTTTTCATGAGCATTCCAAAATGCTTCTAAAAAATATAAAATTTGATTTTATATAATAGATTATATTTAAATATTAATACATTGCAGAAATTATGTATGCATATCACTGTGTAATGTTTAATATATATACACTTCTTGATATTCTATAGAGACAAAAACATGTAAGTAAGTTAGAATAGGTGTGATCCTAATTCACGGTTTTTCAATTATCGTGGTGGGGGATGTCTAGTCCAGTGTTTCCCAACCACTGTGCCGGGGCACACTGGTGTGCCGTGAGCAATGGTCAGGTGTACCGTGGGAAATTGCAAGAAGTCATACAATGTGATATTGAAAGAGAAAAATTCATATGAATATAAGGAGATTAAAATGGAACTATTACAAGGTTCAAATCAAAATATGATGGACGTTAAATTGTAGATTATACTATTATTAGATTCAAGTTGTCAGACAGTAATTTTTTGCTCTTTCTCTTAGTCGAAACGGAAGTTGTCTGGTTTCTAGGGCATCAACTTTTGCCGGCGTGAAGTCTGTGTGAGCACATTTTTTGGGTAATATTAGGAGATTCAAGTAATATTTGGAGAAAAATCATAAAATGATGCGATCAATAACTTTACTTGGTTATTTGCATCACTCAAACCGGAAGTTGTTCAGGGTCCACAGGCCAAATTTTCGTGACATTAGGTCATTGTGAAAAATTAGATTTTGGAATAATTTTGGATGCGATTTCTGCTGATAAAACTTCGATGAGAATAACTATTATAAATATAGGCGACAAAGATTTTCAGATGGTGGTGTCCCTTGAGATTTCTTTCAATGCAAAAAGTGTGCCACGGCTCAAAAAAGGTTGGGATACACTGGTCTAGTCTACATTATCTATGAAATTGGACGCAAAAATGTATTGCTGCTTGGCTCTTTGGTTTAACACGTCACCTCAGGAAAATAAACCACACTTATTAGGGTACACGGGGGCATGAGGAGCACTATAACTTGAACTGGGTGTACATAAAATGATTAAATTTTGTTTTCATCCGCAATCTGGATCTTAAAATCTCCTTGCCATACCTTCAGCAGCACTGAAAAATTATGTTGATGGATGCTTTCTTGGACAAATTGATTGCCCTTTTGCCAAGCCAGAAAGAAGAGATGACACAGAATCACAGCTAGAACCATAGACAATCCATAAGTGTACACATTAGTGCCTCCAGAGCAAGAACTGCCTCTTCAACAATGTTATGAACTAAAAGGTAGAATTTGCAAAAACCCAAACATAAAGAAAAAGGAGTTCATAGCAACTGTCACTACAAGTCAAAGGATGCAGGGCTCTTGACTTTTCCACATTTAAATTTTTGCTTTAAGTGTAGGCAGGCCGCGTGTATAATCAGCACCCTTAAAATTGCCTTGAAATTGTTGAATTTTACAATTTCTCACGTATAAGCTGCCACTTGATTCCCAATTTTGACCTTCATATTCATGGATTTGATACAAAAATGTTCCCGTGAAGGGGAAATCTTAATAAAAATCATCACGCGTGGTATTTCTGAGGTACTGCATGACTCAAAAGCACATTATTAGGGTCAATATCTTGTGAAAGTTAATATGCCAGTCTTTGTAAATGCAAAATATCAAATTATTCAATTTGAAAAAAGAAATTAGTCTATAATTATGAGAACGATGCTTTCTAATTACAGAAATGACAATTTTCTTACCAGAAGTTTAAGATGTTGCAGCCAAATTGCTTCTAATTTCAAAATATCAAAATGTTTTCAAGGGTTCATATCACTCCAATTGTTGTCACTTTTGAACAAGAAATAAAATGAAAAAAAATCTAAATGTAATTTTGTTTTATTCCAAAATCAATGCTACTCGCTAATGGCCAGTCAGAGCATGTTTAATTACATTTAGATAGCAGCGCCTTAGGTAGGATGACCTTGCCCGACCTAGGTAAAATGGCCGTACTCTGAGCGAGCAGTAATGGGAACGTGAGTTTTTTTCTCATTTTATGCAAGATACCCACGTTTTTTTTTCTTGAATTTCACTCATAGATGTAAAAATAAATTTTGTTTTAGCGTTTTATCTATTTATCATGTCTCTATTTAGAAATTACTGAGCGTATCGGCCCATTGTCTTGCATAAGACGTCACTGCCCCATTGCGTAATGACTTCATCGTGTCATGGCGTCGTCAACTTGCAGTTTCGGGCATGTCATATTTTTGTGCGCATATAGGGTGTACCCTCAACTCAGTCATCTGACAAAAGCGGCTAATCTGCGAGTAAACACGGTAAGTGTTGTTATGTCAAGAATAAACGGCACACATCTAAGTCAAACCTCTCGGAACATTTCGACAAGCAATCTATATATGTATTGAACATAACGCTAGGCTAAAAACCCTCCATCTATCTTTCAGAGAGTGCTCGAGCCTATCTTTCAGCCCTCAACCCTATCTAGCAAACTCTACATCCTTTTCAATAGTGTGAACCCATATGCAAACCACAATTCCCATTGGGTATCTGCAGTGTCTCTACGTGGCTTTACTCTTAAAAGCTGCATTACCAGTGTCCACAATGACGCATGGCATGTTTTTGGTTGCTAAGGAACAGTTGCTGTGTAATACTGAGTAGGAGTGGTGCTGAGGTTTTGATCACTGTTTAGAGGGGCAGATCACCATCACGTGTAATCATTAAATCAGGAATTCGTTTGATTCTGTTTTTGTCAATGGGTTTCTTTCACTATCCATTTCCTTTTCCTTCCTGAGAATTCTCCTTAAAAGGTTTTAGTCTCATGCCGAATTTCAAGGTATGTTAGGATTGATTTGAAAATAAACAGCGGCTTCCAGTGGGTTTAGGCATATAGGAAAATGATGCTGCCACTCTGATATGTTAAGACTGCATGGGATGTGACTTTTTACCTCTTTTAAGTTTTTAGTGTGTTTGCATAGAGGTGTGAAGGTAAGCTTCAGTGACTAGGTGGTATTTAGTGAACAAGCCTTAACTTTAAATGACAGCTCTCTATCCACTACCCAAGATGAACTCCTCTCACTCTAACTTAATGTGATATCCCTACTATGACTTTAATTGACAATTTTAGGCATGATTCACTCACATATAACTACTTTGATATTATGTCAATTAAAGTAGCTTGGAATTCTGAGATCCATATCGTAAATGCCACCTGTTATTTAATTTGTTTCTGTATGCGTTGTTCAGTGGCATATTTTCCTCCTTTTACTTCCCTAAAAGCATGTGTAATAACTGTTTCTTGTGTTCTAATGTATTTTTATGTATGTGTAATGAATTATTCTTCACAAGAGTATATTGGTTCACTTGCATCACTTTTGTGCACCCTAAGTCTGGGTTCAAATTCTCAGTGAAAGCATGAATGGTTGTTTCTCTAATTATGTGCACTGTGCTTGACTAGTAACCAGTCCAGGATGTACGCCACCCTTGGCCTCAGGTCCGATTAGTGCTGATGTGACAATATATACATCGTATTGACAATTGTAAACTAAAGGTCCTTGTTCCAATAAACCATGAATCTTCTACATTTAGGTGCTGGTGTAGAGATATTATGCTGTTTTGGTGGATGGATACACACAAGTCAGAAAAAGGAAAGCTTGATAAATATGCTTTGTGCTAAAAGTTTCCTAAACTTTGGGACACTCGGGTTTTCTCCAGATACTCCGGTTTCTTCCCACATCCCAAAACCATGTATTGTAGGCTGGTTGAACACTCTAACTTGCTTCTATGTATGCGTCTGAAGATGGACAGTTGTCTGTCACCTTGTGCCCTGCAGTTGGCTGGCCACTAATTCAGGGTGTCCCCTGCTTAGTGCCCTGAAATTGGCTGGCCACTAATTCAGGGTGTCCCCTGCTTAGTGCCCTGAAATTGGCTGGCCACTAATTCAGGGTGTCCCCCGCCTCGTGCACGTATTTAGCAGGGATACGCTTCAGCACCCTTGTGACGTGGGGCAGAGGACAAAATAAATTGAATTGTTGATGACCTTTTTGGTAAGCGGGCCTCACAGTGGGGGACCTGGGTTCAAATCCGGGCCAGTCCACCTATGTGGAGTTTGCATGTTCTACTGCGTGGGTTTTCTATGGGTACTCCAGTTTCCTCCCACATTCCAAAGACATGCATGGTAGGCTTGTTGTAAACTCTAAATTGCCCCTAGTTATGAGTATGGTGAATGGTTGTTTGTCTCCTTATGCCCTGTGGTTGGCTGGCCACCAATTCAGGGTGTCCCCCGACCTATGGCCTGAAGTCAGCTGGGATGTGCTCCAGCACCCCTTGCAACCCAAGTAAGGATAAAGTGGTTCAGAAAATGAGATGAGATCAGAAAAATGAGATTACCATTTTCTTTTACTGCTCCTGGTTGCGCATTTGTCTCGGGTGCTCTATTATCCCCCTTTCACGTCGCGTCCGCTTTTGTATTTCCGTTACCGCTTCTGCTCCACCGCTGGTAACGTGGTCTTTTTTGTGACCACTTTATCGGCTATTGGTGTGGTGTTGTGTTGAGCGTTTCGGCTTGTGTCGCCACTGACTCGGCAGGATTTTTCCTGCTCTCTCTGGTTTTCCATGAGGGTTGGCCAAAGTCTCTATTATGCTTTCCCATCGCTCGGTTGGTCCCGGGTGGAGCGTAAGAGGCCCCCTTGCGGGGGAACTCGGTGCTACAGTTGGTCTCCCTTCTGAACATGCTCGCCCAGCTGTAGATCCACTCTGGTTTCCCCAATGGTTTTGGAGTGCACCGTTGCTTGTAAGTCTCCGGCAGTGTTTTGATTAAATGTACAAATAAAGCATTTCTCCAAACTCCATGTTGATCTGTGGCAAATAACTAGTACTTCCCAGAAATACATTTTGCCAGGGATACAGCTCTGTAGTTATTGGTCAAATTGTTTTCCCAGTTGTGACAGGCTTGCTAGCTTCGGATCCGTCTTTTCGTCTTGAAAATGGCATTATTAGAGTAAATCTGCAACCAAATACATTTGTTCTCCTGTTTCAGCCATTGTGGGTCGAGAAAACTGCTATTAAATCAACAGAACAATATATTTGCTTGTGTAGCTCATTACTAATGCAGTTTTCTAGCGCTTGCTTGTACTCACTCGCTCACTATCCAATCAAAGGAGAGTGGAAGGAGAGTATGTGGAGAAGTGAAGTTGATGGTGAGTGAGGGAGGAGGAAGCTAACTCTGGCAACTGAGAAAAAAAAATCATACAAACGCACGCAAACGCAACTTAACAAATTAAAATTAAATTACGTTTGATGAAATGTGCAAGGCATATATGGTCAAACTAGGTTCTAGCAAAGCAGGTTTTTCAAATTTGAATTAAAAAAACTTAAGGAAAAAAGCTTTCAAAATTGTAAAGTTTGTCCTTAAATAATAATAATAAAATTATAATATTGCGGTGTATTGCTTGTATGAAATGGGCCATATCATAAATAAAATATTTTTTCTATTGCTCATGAGTAGGTCAGATGGAGTAGGCTCTACCTACCTGTGACAGTGAACACAATAAGCAGAATAGAAAACACAAAAATGAATGAACTGAAAAGGGAGCCCAAGGATAAACCCTCTTAAATTATTTCCTTAAGTATTCTGAATCCTGTGTCTTTTGCAAACAGGTAATCGAACAAAACACATTGAATTAAATTGACAAGAATCCATAATACCATAGTGTAATCCAGTATGTACGCAATGTAGGTTCATTAAGACCTTAAGAAACAATTTCCATCCATCCTTTCGGCTTCATTCTTCACGAAATTGCCAGGAGTAGAATGTAGTATAATGCTAGTGAGCCAAGACCAATAATTGTTGTGCCTTTAATCCTAGGAGTCAGCCACATGGCAAACCAAGCATAACTGGGTCACGAACAACAATGTGTATATTACATTACTCATTGCGTAGAACATGAACTAAAACAGAATACATTGATTTGCAAATTTTTAGTTGAAGGTGCTGTAAGGTCATTTGGATGATTTTCTTTTAAACATCATATCTAAGTTTTGAATAGCATAAACTTAATACAGGTGAATGCTGAATCCCTGAGTGAGAGGAAAAAAAGTATTTTCATCTTATTTTGGCCAGTTTTTATTTTAGGCTTGTTACACATGCATCGTTGCTGTCACGAGCCCAAACTCCCTCTCTCTGTACACTACTTTCTAGCCTGCCACTACTATATAAGACCATTTCCAAATGAAACTGGGTATTTTGCAAAACGAAGACGTTTTTATAGGGAATTTCTAATCATTCATAAATAAACACACATTTAGGCAATAAAAACACGTTTTTAAAAACTCCGACCAAAGTGTTAATTTGCAAATTCTCCATTTGAGGCTTCACCGTGTGTCCAATAAAAAAAACATTGATTTCTTTGTCTTTGGGGAACAAAATTCTCTTCTCTAAAAAGCTCTGCTATGAGTGGACATCGCCCAGTTCAGTTGTTTTTCCATTCTAGAAAGAATTAATGCCACAATATCTTTAATATGCACATTTCTGTGATCCACTATACAAGATGGTGATGTTATTTCAACTACTGAAGATACAAAAAGACAATTAAAAGCCACACAAATGGAGACCAGTTTTACCTAAAGTAGAAACATTTAAGCAGGATGTACACTTGTGGTCAAAAGGTTACATACACTTGTGAAGAACATAATGTCATGGCTCTCTTGAGTTTCCAATTGTTTCTACAACTCCAATTTTTCTCTTAAAGAGTGATTGGAACAGATACTTCTTTGTCACCAAAAACATTCATTAAGTGGTTCTTTTATGATTCTAATATGGGTGAACAGAAAAAAGTAAAAATAAAATCTGCTGGGTCAAAAATATACTTACAGCAACCTTAATATTTGGTTACATGTCCTTTGGCCATTATTACTTCAATAAGGTGATTTTAGTAGCCATCCACAAGCTTCTGGTCAAATCTTTGACCACTCCTCTTGACAGAATTGGTGCAGTTCAGTTAAATTTGATGGCTTTCTGACATGGACTTGTTTCTTCAGCATTGTCCACAAGTTCTCAATGGGGTTTAAGTCAGGACTTTGGGAAGGCCGTTCGAAAACCTTAATTCTAGCCTGATTTAGCCATTGCGTTACCACTTTTGATGTGTGTTTGGGGTCATTGTCCTGTTGGAGCACCCAACTGCGCCCAAGACCCAATCTTCGGGCTGATGATTTTAGGTTGTCTAGAGGAATTTGAAGGTCATCCCCCTTCTGCATTATCCCATTTACTCTCTGTAAAACACCAGTTCCATTATTAGCAAAACAGCCCCACCGCATAATACTACCACCACCGTGCTTGACGGTTGGCATAGTGTACTTGGGGTTAAAGGCCTCACCTTTTCTCCTCCAAACATATTGATGGGCATTGTGGCCAAACAGCTCGATTTTTGTTTCGTCTGACCACAGAACTTTCCTCCAGAAGGTCTTGTCTTTGTCCATGTGATCAGCAGCAAACTTCAGTCAAGCCTTAAGGTGCCGCTTTTGGAGCAAGGGCTTCCTTCTTGCACCGCAACCTCTTAGTCCATGGAGATGCAAAACACGCTTGACTGTGAACACTGATACCTGTGTTCCTGCAGCTTCTAATTCTTGGCAGATCTGCTTTTTTGTGATTCTCGGTTGAATCTTCACCCTCCTGACCAATTTTCTCTCAGCTGCAGGTGATCGCTTGCGTTTTCTTCCTGATCGTGGCAGTGACAAAACAGTGCCATGCACTTTATACTTACAAACAATTGTTTGCACTGTTGGCTTTGGGACCTGCAGCTGCTTTGAAATGGCTCAAAGTGACTTTCATGACTTGTTCAAGTCAAGGATTCGCTTTTCCAGATCCATGCTGAGCTCCTTTGTCTTTCACATCCAATCCTATTTAAATGGCCTCAGAGAAGTCACCATCTGTAGTCACTCTTAATCCCTCACAAGAAGTTAAGAGGCCATGCTATGAAGCTCATTTCACTCACCCAACTTTCTAAGTCAGCCAAATTGCTAAATTGTGTTTCAGTATATAAATATTTGACCCAGCAGATTTGATCACTTTTTCTGTTAACCCATAATAAAGTCATAAAAGAACCAAACTTCATGAATGTCTTTGTGTGACAGAGAAGTATCTGTTCCACTGTATAAGAGAAACATCAGAGTTGTAGATATAATTGGAAACTCATGAGAGCCATGACATTATGTTCTTCACAAGTGTATGTAAACTTTTGACCACAACTGGTTACAACTAGTTAAACACCAGAGGTATGATTCATCAGGAATAGCATATCCTTAATGATCCAGAAGAACCTTCCCTAACTGCACGCATCTGGGATTACATAGAGATAGCCGGATTTGTATGTATTTATACAGACACTCCCCTACTTACAGACATTCAATTTACGAACAAATGGTACGTACGAAAATGTCTGCGAATTGCGTTTATGTCGAAAAATGTTCATAAGTTCGATTTTGTCTTGCGCGCCATTTTCCGAGTAGTGCTTTTTTCCGCCGCTAATACCGACGCCTGGCGGTGTGAGAGGTCAGCTCACCCAGCATCTACCTTCCTCAGCAGTGTAGAAGTGCCTGACGTATTTCCAGTGTGCAGAGAACCTTTTTCATTTTTATCCTTAAATATCTTGTGCATCCATTATTCAATATGGTTGGTGAAAAGCGAAAGGCTTCTAGTGAGGGAGGTGCAAGGAAGAGGCAAGCCATTTAATTTGAAACGAAAGTGGCAATAATGAAGAAGCTTCATGCGCGTGAGAAAGTGGTGAGCGTTGCTCGGGAAGACAACTTGAATCGTTCCGCTGTCAGTAAGTGCCATTTATAAACAGAAAGATCGAGCAGCAGGACCCAAATATTGAACGGTGCACAAAGGTTGCAAATCAATTGAATGATGTCATACAGTGCTACCGCATCATTTATGACGAAAAAAGGAAGAAAACTGTGAAATCATCATTAGATAGCTTCTTTCGGCCAGTTTCTCGTAAATCTCTCTCCATCTCTCTAATGTATGTAGTATACAGTACTGTCTGTATTC